>NC_088410.1:84173341-84205841 GCF_034236695.1 Oncorhynchus nerka
AGAACTTTTTTGAATTAGTACTACAGGATGCAAATTTCTGTTTGAAAAAGCTAGCCTTAGCTTTCCTAACTGCCTGTGTATATTTGTTCCTAACTTCCCTGAAAAGTTGCATATCACGGTGGCTACTCGATGCTAATGCCGAACGCCACAGGATGTTTTTGTATTGGTCAAGGGCAGACAGGTATGGAGTGAACCAATGACTATATCTATTCCTAGTTCTACATTTTTTGAACAGGGCATGCTTATTTAAGATGGTGAGGAAGGCACTTTTAAAGAATAGCCAGGCATCATCTACTGACGGGATGAGGTCAATGTCATTCCAGGACATTGGCCAGGTCAATTAGAAAGGCCTGCTCACAGAAGTGTTTTAGGGAGCGTTTGACAGTGATGAGGGGTGGTCGTTTGGTCGCAGACCCATTACGGATGCAGGCAATGAGGCAGCGATCGCTGAGTTCTTGATTGAAAACAGCAGAGGTGTATTTGGAGGGCGAGTTAGTTAGGATGACATCTATGAGGGTGCCCGTGTTTACGGATTTGGAGTTGTACCTGGTAGGTTCATTGATAATTTGGGTGAGATTGAGGGCATCAAGCTTGGATTGTAGGATGGCCGGGGTGTTAAGCATGTCCCAGTTTAGGTCACCTAGTAGCACGAGCTCAGAAGATAGATGGGGTGCAATCAATTCACATATGGTATCGAGGGCACAGCTGGGGGCAGAGGGAGGTCTATAGCAAGAAACAACGGTGAGAGACTTGTTTCTGGAAAGGTGAATTTTTAGAAGTAGAAGCTCAAATTGTTTGGGTACAGACTTGGATAGTAATACAGAACTCTGCAGGAATAGATATAGCAAGCAGCTTCAGTGGTAGCCGCAGTAGCAAGCAGCTTCAGTGGTAGCCGCAGTAGCAAGCAGCTTCAGTGGTAGCCTGCAGAGTTCTGTATTACTATCTATCTTTGCAGTTGATTGCAACACCGCCCCCTTTGCAGTTCTATCTTGGCAGAAAACGTTATAGTTAGCGATGGAGATTTCAGGGTGTTTTTTGGTGGTTTTCCTAAGCCAGGATTCAGACACGACTAAGACATCCGGGTTGGCAGAGTGTGCTAAAGCAGTGAGTAAAACAAACTTAGGGAGTAGGCTTCTAATGTTAAAATGCATGAAACAAAGGCTTTTACGGTTACAGAAGTCAACGAATGAGAGCACCTGGGGAGTGTGAGTGGGGCAAGGCGCTGAAGGACCTGGATTAACCTCTACATCACCAGAGGAGAAGTAGGATAAGAGTACGGCTAAATGCTATACGAACTGGCCGTCTAGCACGTTTGGAACAGAGAGTAAAAGGAGCAGGTTTCTGGGCACGATGGCATGGATTCAAGGCATAGTGTACAAACAAAGGTAAGGTAGGATGTGAGTACATTGGAGGTAAACCTAGGCATTGAGTAATGATGAGAGAGATATAGTCTCTAGAGATGTTTAAACGAGGTGATGTCATCGCATATGTAGGAGGTGGGACAACATGGTTGGTTAAGGCATATTGAGCAGGGCTAGAGGCTCTACAGTGAAATAAGACAGTAATCACTAACCAGGACAGTAATGGATGAGGCATATTGATATTAGAGAGAGGCATGCATAGCCAAGTGAACATATGGGTCCAGTGAGTGGTTGGGCTGACTGGGAACACGGTGATTCAGACAGTTAGCATGCCGATGATAATATGCTAACAGTTAGTAGGCCGGGGCTAAACAAGCTAGCAGTTAGCAGACCCGGGGTTGGCAAGCTAGCAGTTAGCAGACCGGGGTTGGCAAGCTAGCAGTTAGCAGACCGGGTTAGCAAGCAAGCAGTTAGCAGGGGCTAGCAGTTAGCAGACCAGGGCTGGCAAACTAGCAGTTAGCAGACCGGGGCAGGCAAGCTAGCAGTTACTAGACCGGGGCTAGCAAGTCAGCCTTTGGGGGACGTCGCGATGGGGGTAAGTCTGTTTTTGCCTCTTCATGTGGTGACGTCGATAGACCAGTCGTGGAATTAGTAGGGATCCAAGTAGCTCTAGGTAGCTAGCAGGCCTAGCAAGTTAGCAGAATGGGCCTTTGACTTTGTGGTTATGGAATCTAGTGGAAGCCAGAAGGGAGGCGAGGGAGACGAAGTGAATTAATACGGTTTTTAGTGACAATCAGCATATTTTGCGTTATCGTTAGCATTTTATCACAAACAAAGTACTAGTGCAGTGAATTGATGTTTGCTTCACAGTTGTGGACTCGAGTCACATGACTTTGACTCGAGTCTGACGTGAGTCACAACTTTGTTGACTTGAGACTCCCGACTTGATAAAAAATAAAATAACTTGAGACTTGACTTGGAGCCTCAAGACTCGGGACTACACTTGGACCTGAGACTGATGACTTGAAATGATCTAGCAAGGTTTTGTAAAGATTTGTCCCTCATTTTGTGGCACAGAGTGTACGTTGATGAAGCTACACCCAGCCAGATTGATGGTTGGCCGTATAGGATCAGGTGCAGCGCAAATGTCAAATTGTAGGGAGAGGATTGTCATAATACATAAATATGCTGCTCCAAAGAAAATTGGTGATGAAAAATATGATCTCACCCTGTTGACTAACAGTCAGGACCTAGCCGTTGGCCTGTTATCTCACCCTGTTGACTAACAGTCAGGACCTAGCCGTTTGGCCTGTGATCTCACCCTGTTGACTAACAGTCAGGACCTAGCCGTTTGGCCTGTTATCTCACCCTGTTGACTAACAGTCAGGACCTAGCCGTTTGGCCTGTGATCTCACCCTGTTGACTAACAGTCAGGACCTAGCCGTTTGGCCTGTTATCTCACCCTGTTGACTAACAGTCAGGACCTAGCCGTTTGGCCTGTGATCTCACCCTGTTGACTAACAGTCAGGACCTAGCCGTTTGGCCTGTTATCTCACCCTGTTGACTAACAGTCAGGACCTAGCCGTTTGGCCTGTGATCTCACCCTGTTGACTAACAGTCAGGACCTAGCCGTTTGGCCTGTTATCTCACCCTGTTGACTAACAGTCAGGACCTAGCCGTTTGGCCTGTTATCTCACCCTGTTGACTAACAGTCAGGACCTAGCCGTTTGGCCTGTTATCTCACCCTGTTGACTAACAGTCAGGACCTAGCCGTTTGGCCTGTGATCTCACCCTGTTGACTAACAGTCAGGACCTAGCCGTTTGGCCTGTTATCTCACCCTGTTGACTAACAGTCAGGACCTAGCCGTTTGGCCTGTTATCTCACCCTGTTGACTAACAGTCAGGACCTAGCCGTTTGGCCTGTTATCTCACCCTGTTGACTAACAGTCAGGACCTAGCCGTTTGACCTGTTATCTCACCCTGTTGACTAACAGTCAGGACCTAGCCGTTTGGCCTGTTATCTCACCCTGTTGACTAACAGTCAGGACCTAGCCGTTTGGCCTGTGATCTCACCCTGTTGACTAACAGTCAGGACCTAGCCGTTTGGCCTGTTATCTCACCCTGTTGACTAACAGTCAGGACCTAGCCGTTTGGCCTGTGATCTCACCCTGTTGACTAACAGTCAGGACCTAGCCGTTTGGCCTGTTATCTCACCCTGTTGACTAACAGTCAGGACCTAGCCGTTTGGCCTGTGATCTCACCCTGTTGACTAACAGTCAGGACCTAGCCGTTTGGCCTGTTATCTCACCCTGTTGACTAACAGTCAGGACCTAGCCGTTTGGCCTGTGATCTCACCCTGTTGACTAACAGTCAGGACCTAGCCGTTTGGCCTGTTATCTCACCCTGTTGACTAACAGTCAGGACCTAGCCGTTAGGCCTGTTATCTCACCCTGTTGACTAACAGTCAGGACCTAGCCGTTTGGCCTGTGATCTCACCCTGTTGACTAACAGTCAGGACCTAGCCGTTTGGCCTGTTATCTCACCCTGTTGACTAACAGTCAGGACCTAGCCGTTTGGCCTGTTATCTCACCCTGTTGACTAACAGTCAGGACCTAGCCGTTTGGCCTGTTATCTCACCCTGTTGACTAACAGTCAGGACCTAGCCGTTTGGCCTGTTATCTCACCCTGTTGACTAACAGTCAGGTCCTAGCCGTTTGGCCTGTTATCTAACCCTGTTGACTAACAGTCAGGACCTAGCCGTTAGGCCTGTTATCTAACCCTGTTGACTAACAGTCAGGACCTAGCCGTTTGGCCTGTTATCTCACCCTGTTGACTAACAGTCAGGACCTAGCCGTTTGGCCTGTTATCTCACCCTGTTGACTAACAGTCAGGACCTAGCCGTTTGGCCTGTGATCTCACCCTGTTGACTAACAGTCAGGACCTAGCCGTTTGGCCTGTTATCTCACCCTGTTGACTAACAGTCAGGACCTAGCCGTTTGGCCTGTGATCTCACCCTGTTGACTAACAGTCAGGACCTAGCCGTTTGGCCTGTTATCTCACCCTGTTGACTAACAGTCAGGACCTAGCCGTTTGGCCTGTTATCTCACCCTGTTGACTAACAGTCAGGACCTAGCCGTTTGGCCTGTTATCTCACCCTGTTGACTAACAGTCAGGACCTAGCCGTTTGGCCTGTTATCTCACCCTGTTGACTAACAGTCAGGACCTAGCCGTTTGACCTGTTATCTCACCCTGTTGACTAACAGTCAGGACCTAGCCGTTTGGCCTGTTATCTCACCCTGTTGACTAACAGTCAGGACCTAGCCGTTTGGCCTGTGATCTCACCCTGTTGACTAACAGTCAGGACCTAGCCGTTTGGCCTGTTATCTCACCCTGTTGACTAACAGTCAGGACCTAGCCGTTTGGCCTGTGATCTCACCCTGTTGACTAACAGTCAGGACCTAGCCGTTTGGCCTGTTATCTCACCCTGTTGACTAACAGTCAGGACCTAGCCGTTTTGGCCTGTGATCTCACCCTGTTGACTAACAGTCAGGACCTAGCCGTTTGGCCTGTTATCTCACCCTGTTGACTAACAGTCAGGACCTAGCCGTTTGGCCTGTGATCTCACCCTGTTGACTAACAGTCAGGACCTAGCCGTTTGGCCTGTTATCTCACCCTGTTGACTAACAGTCAGGACCTAGCCGTTAGGCCTGTTATCTCACCCTGTTGACTAACAGTCAGGACCTAGCCGTTTGGCCTGTTATCTCACCCTGTTGACTAACAGTCAGGACCTAGCCGTTTGGCCTGTTATCTCACCCTGTTGACTAACAGTCAGGACCTAGCCGTTTGGCCTGTGATCTCACCCTGTTGACTAACAGTCAGGACCTAGCCGTTTGGCCTGTTATCTCACCCTGTTGACTAACAGTCAGGACCTAGCCGTTAGGCCTGTTATCTCACCCTGTTGACTAACAGTCAGGACCTAGCCGTTAGGCCTGTTATCTCACCCTGTTGACTAACAGTCAGGACCTAGCCGTTTGGCCTGTGATCTCACCCTGTTGACTAACAGTCAGGACCTAGCCGTTTGGCCTGTTAACTCACCCTGTTGACTAACAGTCAGGACCTAGCCGTTTGGCCTGTGATCTCACCCTGTTGACTAACAGTCAGGACCTAGCCGTTTGGCCTGTGATCTCACCCTGTTGACTAACAGTCAGGACCTAGCCGTTTGGCCGGTTATCTCACCCTGTTGACTAACAGTCATGACCTAGCCGTTTGGCCTGTTATCTCACCCTGTTGACTAACAGTCAGGACCTAGCCGTTTGGCCTGTTATCTCACCCTGTTGACTAACAGTCAGGACCTAGCCGTTTGGCCTGTTATCTCACCTTGTTGACTGAAAGTCAAGACCTGTGTGTGTGTGTGTGTGTGTGTGTGTGTGTGTGTGTGTGTGTGTGTGTGTGTGTGTGCGTGCACGTGCGTGTGTGTGGGGGGGACCCCAGGTAGCCCCCCGTCAGGATAGTTAGATAAACACAATGGAGCAGAGCAGTGTGGGCGCAGCGGCCTCACCCTTCCCTCTCGTTCCCCTTGGCCCCCCGACATACATTAACCCCAACCCCTCACTTGGCCCTTCACTGGCAGGGAAATAAGATTGGGAGCGGGAGGCACGGAGAGAAACTGAGACAGAGAGGGTGGAATGGTAGAGGGGGAGAGAGAGATACAGACAGCCCTTCCTCAGGAAAGAGAGTCCTGATATGTGTGGAGCCTGGAGAAAGAGAAGAGGAAGTTGAGAGGGAAGAGAAGAGGGGAGTGGAGGGGCAACCAACACAAACAACTACTGGAGCTGAAGCTCGGACCTACTATAGTCTGGAGAAACAGAGAGAGAGACATTCAGAGAAACAGAGAGAGACATTCAGAGACAGAGATAGAGACATTCAGAGAAACAGAGAGAGAGAGAGACATTCAGAGAAACAGAGAGAGACATTCAGAGAAACAGAGAGAGAGAGAGACATTCAGAGAAACAGAGAGAGACATTCAGAGACAAAGATAGAGACATTCAGAGAAACAGAGAGAGAGAGAGAGAGAGAGAGAGAGACATTCAGAGAAACAGAGAGAGACATTCAGAGAGAGAGAGAGAGAGACATTCAGAGAAACAGAGAGAGACATTCAGAGACAAAGATAGAGACATTCAGAGAAACAGAGAGAGAGAGACATTCAGAGAAACAAAGAGAGACATTCAGAGACAGAGAGAGAGACATTCAGAGAAACAGAGAGAGAGACAGAGAGACATTCAGAGAAACAGAGAGAGACATTCAGAGAAACAGAGAGAGAGAGAGACATTCAGAGAAACAGAGAGAGACATTCAGAGAAACAGAGAGAGAGAGAGACATTCAGAGAAACAGAGAGAGAGAGAGACATTCAGAGAAACAGAGAGAGACATTCAGAGAAACAGAGAGAGAGAGACATGCAGAGAAACAGAGAGAGACATTCAGAGACAAAGATAGAGACATTCAGAGAAACAGAGAGAGAGAGACATTCAGAGAAACAAAGAGAGACATTCAGAGACAGAGAGAGAGACATTCAGAGAAACAGAGAGAGAGAGACATTCAGAGAAACAGAGAGAGACATTCAGAGAAACAGAGAGAAAGAGACATTCAGAGAAACAGAGAGAGAGACATTCAGAGAAACAAAGAGAGACATTCAGAGACAGAGATAGAGACATTCAGAGAAACAGAGAGAGAGAGAGACATTCAGAGAAACAAAGAGAGACATTCAGAGACAGAGAGAGAGACATTCAGAGAAACAGAGAGAGAGAGACATTCCGAGAAACAGAGAGAGACATTCAGAGAAACAGAGAGAAAGAGACATTCAGAGACAAAGATAGAGACATTCAGAGAAACAGAGAGAGAGAGAGACATTCAGAGAAACAAAGAGAGACATTCAGAGACAGAGAGAGACATTCAGAGAAACAGAGAGAGAGAGAGACATTCAGAGAAACAGAGAGACATTCAGAGAAACAGAGAGAAAGAGACATTCAGAGAAACAGAGAGAGACATTCAGAGAAACAGAGAGAGACATTCAGAGACAGAGAGAGAGAGAGACATTCAGAGAAACAGAGAGAAAGAGACATTTAGAGAAAAAGAGAGAGAGAGAGACCTTCAGAGAAACAGAGAGAGAGAGACATTCAGAGAAACAGAGAGAGACATTCAGAGAAACAGAGAGAGAGAGAGACATTCAGAGAAACAGAGAGAGAGAGAGACATTCAGAGAAACAGAGAGAGACATTCAGAGAAACAGAGAGAGAGAGACATTCAGAGAAACAGAGAGAGACATTCAGAGAAACAGAGAGAAAGAGACATTCAGAGGAAAAAGAGAGAGAGACATTTAGAGAAACAGAGAGAAAGAGACATTCAGAGGAAAAAGAGAGAGAGACATTCAGAGAAACAGAGAGAGACATTCAGAGAAACAGAGAGAGACATTCAGAGAAACAGAGAGAGAGACATTCAGAGAAACAGAGAGAGACATTCAGAGGAAAAAGAGAGAGAGACATTTAGAGAAAAAGATAGAGAGAGACATTCAGAGAAACAGAGAGAGATACATTCAGAGAAACAGAGAGAGAGAGACATTCAGAGAAACAGAGAGAGAGAGAGACATGTCACCAACCAAGGAGGGCCTACAGCAGCACCTAGATCTTCTGTACAGATTCTGTCAGACCTGGGCCCTGACAGTAAATCTCAGTAAGACCAAAATAATGGTGTTTCAAAAAAGGTCCAGTTGCCAGGACCACAAATACAAATTCCATCTAGACACTTGCCCTAGAGCACACAAAAAAACGATACATACCTTGGCCTAAACATCAGCGCCACAGGTTTGTACATCGTTACAACACTGTATATATACGTAATATGACATTTGTAATGTCTTTATTGTTTTGAAACTTCTGTATGTGTAATGTTTACTGCTCATTTTTATTGTTTATTTCACTTTTGTATATTATCTACCTCACTTGCTTTGGCAATGTTAACACATGTTTCCCATGCCAATAAAGCCCCTTGAATTGACAGAGAGAGAGAGAGAGAGAGAGAGAGAGAGAGAGAGAGAGAGAGAAAGAGAGAGAGTATAGAGAGGGTATAGAGGAGGTATAGAGAGGGTATAGAGAGAGTATAGAGAGAGTATAGAGGGGGTATAGAGAGAGTATAAAGAGAGTATAGAGAGGGTATAGAGAGAGTATAGAGGGGGTATAGAGGGGGTATAGAGTGGGTATAGAGGGGTATAGATAGGGTATATAGGGGGTATAGAGTGGGTATAGAGGGGTATAGAGAGGGTATATAGGGGTATAGAGTATAGAGAGGGTATAGAGAGAGTATAGAGGGGGTATAGAGTGGGTATAGAGGGGGTATAGAGAGGGTATATAGGGGTATAGAGTATAGAGAGGGTATAGAGGGGGTATAGAGAGAGTATAAAGAGAGTATAGAGAGAGTATAGAGAGGGTATAGCGAGAGTATAGAGGGGGTATAGAGTGGGTATAGAGGGGTATAGATAGGGTATATAGGGGGTATAGAGTGGGTATAGAGGGGTATAGAGAGGGTATATAGGGGGTATAGAGTATAGAGAGGGTATAGAGAGAGTATAGAGGGGGTATAGAGTGGGTATAGAGGGGTATAGAGAGGGTATATAGGGGTATAGAGTATAGAGAGGGTATAGAGAGGGTATAGAGAGAGTATAGAGTGGGTATAGAGGGGTAAAGAGAGGGTATAGAGGGGGTATAGAGTGGGTATAGAGAGGGTATAGAGAGGGTATAGAGGGGGTATAGAGAGGGTATAGAGAGGGTTAATGTGCTGGTGAATTATTGATGGTGCCACAGCACTGAAGGGCGAGAGGAAAGCACATCACTTTCCCACAGAGACGGTCACCTCTCCATCTCTCTCACACACACACACACACAACACACACACACACACACACACAAAATGGTCAGCACTCATGTTTGTTGTTCTGGCCCGTCATTAAGAATTCTGTTTATCAGACAGACTACAAAGAGCTGCTCTCGCTCCCTCCCTCAAACCCCCTCCATCTCTCTCTCTCTCAATTCAAATAGCTTTATTGGCATGGGAAACATATGTTTACATTACCAAAGCAAATGAAATAGACAATAAATTAGACAATCTCTCTCTCTCCCCTTCTCTCTCCCCTTCTCTCCACCTCTCTCCACCTCTCTTCCCCTCTCTCCCCTTCTCTCTCCACCTCTCTCTCTCTCCTTCTCTCTCCCCCTCTCTCCACCTCTCTCTCCCCTCTCTCCCCTTCTCTCTCTTCCCTTCTCTCTCTTCCCTTCTCTCTCCACCTCTCTTCCCCTCTCTCCCCTTCTCTCTCCACCTCTCTCTCTCTCTCTTCTCTCTCCCCCTCTCTCCACCTCTCTCTCCCCTTCTCTCCCCTTCTCTCTCTTCCCTTCTCTCTCCACCTCTCTCTCTCTCCCTTCTCTCTCCCCCTCTCTCCACCTCTCTCTCCCCTTCTCTCCCCTTCTCTCTCTTCCCTTCTCTCTCCCCTTCTCTCCACCTCTCTCTCCACCTCCCTCCACCTCTCTCTCTCTCCTTCTCTCTCCCCTCTCTCCACCTCTCTCTCCCCTTCTCTCCCCATCTCTCCACCTCTCTCTCTCTCCCCTTCTCTCCACCTCTCTCTCCTTCTCTCTCCCCCTTCTCTCTCTCCCCCTCTCTCTCTTCCCTTCTCTCTCTTCCCTTCTCTCTCCCCTTCTCTCCACCTCCTCTCTCTCCTTCTCTCTCCCCTTCTCTCTCCCCTTCTCTCTCTTCCCTTCTCTCCACCTCCCTCCACCCCTCTCTCCCCTTCTCTCTCCACCTCTCTCTCTCTCCTTCTCTCTCCCTCTCTCTCCCCTTCTCTCCCCATCTCTCCACCTCTCTCTCTCCCCTTCTCTCCTTCTCTCTCCCCTTCTCTTTCCTTCTCTCTCCCCCTCTCCCCTTCTCTCCACCTCTCTCTCCCCTTCTCTCTCCACCTCTCTCTCTCTCCTTCTTTCCCCCCTCTCCCTTCTCTCTCCCTCTCTCTCTCCCCTTCTCTCCACCTCTCTCTCCTTCTCTCCCCTTCTCTCTCTCTCTATCTATCTCTCTCTCTCTCTCTACCTTTCTCTAATCCAGAAGAAGCCTGTTTGATCTATCAGAGTCCTGCTGCTAAAGCTGCTATGCCTCTCACTCACAGAAAGAGAGAAATAGACCCCCCTCTCACAGAAAGAGAGAAATACACCCCCTCTCACAGAAAGAGATAAATACACCCACCTCTCACAGAAAGAGAGAAATACACCCCCTCTCACAGAAAGAGAAAATACACCCCCTCTCACAGAAAGAGAGAAATACACCCCCTCTCACAGAAAGAGGAAATACACCACCACTCACAGAAAGAGAGAAATACACCCCCTCTCACAGAAATAGAGAAATACACCCCCTCTCACAGAAAGAGAGAAATACACCCCCCTCTCACAGAAAGAGAGAAATACACCCCACTCTCACAGAGAGAGAGAAATACACCCCACTCTCACAGAAAGAGAGAAATACACCCCCCTCTCTTTCTACCTGCATCTCGCCCCTGATCACAAAGAAACTATTTGGTTCTCTACCATCTCGATATAAAAGGCAAAAACAAGAAACATCTTTTTTTAAATCTAATCGTTAAATCAAAGGCAAGCCTATCAAAAGGTATGTAGTGTGTGCAGTAATTAGAGTTCAACCTGTCTATTAGGGGTAATGATAGCATTGTGCTCTGTGTTGAGACTGCTGAAGTCAGAGCCCAGTGGGATCTATAAGCCCTCTCATAATGCAGGGAATGAGAATGCAGTGATCTGCAGGGCTGGACATAACACAATGAGGAAGTTACTGCAGGGGGTCTGACTCTCAGCGCAGGACACATTAACCCTTCACCCTCCTGTCCTGCTGGAGGTATGACATCATAAAGGCCTGCTTTCATCCCCCGGAGCCAGCATAACATTCAGAAAACCCTGGATGTTCCCGGAGCACGGAGCCTCAACTCTAAACATTTGAAATCCTCAACTCTCATTATCATCACACCCAACAGAATGAACCGACCCTCAACACTCATCATCATCACCAACTGAATGAACCGACCCGCAACACTCATCATCATCATCACACCAACTGAATTAACCGACCCGCAACACTCATCATCATCATAATCACCACCAACAGAATGAACCAACCCTCAACACTCATCATCATCATCACACCAACAGAATGAACCGACCCTCAACACTCATCATCATCATCACCAACAGAATGAACCAACCCTCAACACTCATCATCATCATCATCACCACCAACAGAATGAACCAACCCTCAAACACTCATCATCATCACCAACAGAATGGACCAACCCTCAACACTCATCATCATCATCATCACCACCAACAGAATGAACCAACCCTCAACCCTCATCATCATCACCAACAACACATGAACCGACCCTCAACATCATCACCACCAACAGAATGAACCAACCCTCAACACTCATCATCATCACCAACAGAATGAACCAACCCTCAACACTCATCATCACCAACAGAATGAACCAACCCTCAACACTCATCATCATCCCCAACAACAGAATGAACCAACCCTCAACACTCATCATCATCACCAACAGAATGAACCAACCCTCAACACTCATCATCATCACCAACAGCATGAACCAACCCTCAACACTCAACATCATCATCATCACCAGCAACAGAATGAACTAACCCTCAACACTCAACACCCATCATCATCATCCCCAACAACAGAATGAACCAACCCTCAACACTCATCATCATCACCAACAGAATGAACCAACCCTCAACACTCATCATCATCACCAACAGAATGAACCAACCCTCAACACTCATCATCACCAAC
The DNA here is from genome assembly GCF_034236695.1 of Oncorhynchus nerka. NCBI lineage: Eukaryota > Metazoa > Chordata > Actinopteri > Salmoniformes > Salmonidae > Oncorhynchus > Oncorhynchus nerka. Next base: position 84,185,601 of record NC_088410.1, read on the forward strand.
AGAATGAACCAACCCTCAACACTCAACATCATCATCATCACCAGCAACAGAATGAACTAACCCTCAACACTCAACACTCATCATCATCATCACCACCAACATAATAAACCATCCCTCAACACTCATCATCATCATAATCACCACCAACAGAATGAACAAACCCTCAACACTTAACATTATCATAATCACCACCAACAGAATGAACCAGCCCTCAACACTCATCATCATCACCAACAGAATGAACCGACCCTCAACACTCATCATCATTACCAACAGAATGAACCAACCCTCAACACTCATCATCATCACCAACAGAATGAACCAACCCTCAACACTCATCATCATTACCAACAGAATGAACCAACCCTCAACACTCATCATCATCACCAACAGAATGAACCAACCCTCAACACTCATCATCATTACCAACAGAATGAACCAACCCTCAACACTCATCATCATCACCAACAGAATGAACCAACCCTCAACACTCATCATCATTACCAACAGAATGAACCAACCCTCAACACTCATCATCATCACCAACAGAATGAACCAACCCTCAACACTCATCATCATTACCAACAGAATGAACCAACCCTCAACACTCATCATCATCACCAACAGAATGAACCAACCCTCAACACTCATCATCATCATCATCACCAACAGAATGAACCAACCCTCAACATCATCATCATCATCACCGCCAGCAGAATGAACTAACCCTCAACACTCAACATCACCATCACCAACAGAATGAACCAACCCTCAACACTCATCATCATCACCACCAACAGAATGAACCAACCCTCAACACCAACATTTCAAAATGGGAATCAGTCAAAGTCACGTGACCTTGGCCCCACAGAGACGACTCGAGTTACCGTCCAATGCAACCTTTACACACAAAAGGAGAGGGGGGAGAGTGGGAGAACTTGCACAATTGGTGGCTGACTAAATTCTTTTTTGCCCCACTGTATTTGTAATAATGACAATTACAACAATACTGAATGAACACTTATTTTAACTTAATATAATACATCAATTTAGCCTCAAATAAATAATCAAACATGTTCCATTTGGTTTAAATAATGCAAAAACACCCCGCTAACTAGCTAGCCATTTCACACCACATCGTTACACCAGCCTAATCTTGGGAGTTGATAGGCTTGAAGTCATAAACAGCAGAGCTGCTGGCAAAACGCACGAAAGTGCTGTTTGAATGAATACTTATGAGCCTGCTGTTGCCTACCATCGCTCAGTCAGACTGCTCTATCAAATCATAGACTTAATTATAACATAATAGCACACAGAAATACGAGCCTTAGGTCATTAATATGGTCGAATCCGGAAACTATCATCTCGAAAACAAAACATGTATTCTTTCAGTGAAATACGGAACCGTTCCGTATTTTATCTAATGGGTGGCATCCATCAGTCTAAATATTCCATCAGTCTAAATATTCCTTATGACATAACCTTCAATGTTATGTCATAATTACGTAAAATTCTGGCAAATTAGTTCGCAATGAGCCAGGCTGCCCAAACTGTTGCATATACCCTGACTCTGCGTGCAATGAACGCAAGAGAAGTGACACAATTTCACCTGGTTAATATTGCCTGCTAACCTGGAATTATTTTAACTAAATATGCAGGTTAAAAAATATATACTTCTGTGTATTGATTTTAAGAAAGGCATTGATGTTTATGGTTAGGTAAACATTGGAGCAACGATACGCACCGCATCGATTATATGCAACGCAGGACACGCTAGATAAACTAGTAATATCATCAACCATGTGTAGTTAACTAGTGATTATGATTGATTGATTGTTTTTTATAAGATAAGTTTAATGCTAGCTAGCAACTTACCTTGGCTTCTACTGCATTCGCATAACAGGCAGGCTCCCCATGGAGTGCAATGAGAGGCAGGTGGTTAGAGCGTTGGACTAGCTAACTATAAGGTTGCAAGATCGAATCCCCGAGCTGACAAGGTAAAAATCTGTCATTCTGCCCCTGAACAAGGCAGTTAACCCACCATTCCTAGGCCGTCATTGAAAATAAGAATGTGTTTTTAACTGACCTGCCTAGTTAAATAAAGGAATATGAAAAATTTAAAAATTAAAATCGGCAAAATCGGCGCCCAAAATACAGATTTCCGATTGTTATGCAAACTTGAAATCGGCCTTAATTAATCGGCCATTCCGTTTAATCGGTCGACCTCTTGTATGTACATAGTCAATGGTAGGCTTTGAGGGGACTCCTATGGTAGGTACACTTATAGCTCATCTCTTGGCAGTAGTACAGCAGACTACTTTATCACTGACCTCAACCCAGAGTCTCTCAGAGCGTTCACAGTCAGCCCACTGACACCCCTACCAGACCACAGCAAAATCACAGTCTACTTGAACAGAGCAATACTCAATCATGAGGCATCAAAGCCAAAGGAAATGAGTAACATTAAGACATGCTATAGATGGAAGGAGTGCAGCTTGAAAACCTACCAAAAAACAATTTGGCAACAACAAATTCAATCCCTTTTAGACAATTTCCTGGGTAAAACGTTCCACTGTAATAGTGAAGGTGTAAACTTGGCAGTAGAAAATCTTGACAGTATATTTGACCTCTCAGCTTCCCTATCAAATCTCAAAATCTCAAATAGAAAACCGAAGAAAATGAACAGCAATGACAAATGGTTTGATGAAGAATGCAAAAATCTAAGAAAGAAATTGAGAAACCTGTCCAACCAAAAACATAGAGACCCGGAAAACCTGAGTCTGCGCCTTCACTATGGTGAATCACTAAGACAATACAGAAATACACTACGGAAAAAGAAGGAACAGCACGTCAGCAATCACCTCAATGTAATTGAAGAATCCATAGACTCTAACCACTTCTGGGAAAATTGGAAAACACAAACAAACAACAACAAGAAGAATTATCTATCCAAAATGGAGATGTATGGGTAAACCACTTCTCCAATCTTTTTGGCTCTATAACAAAGAATAAAGAGAAAAAACATATACATGATCAAATACAAATCTTAGAATCAACTATTAACTTCTTGGTGACAGGGGGCAGTATTTTCACGTCTGGATGAAATGCATGCCCAAATTCAACTGCCTGCTACTCATCCCCAGAAGATAAGATAAGCATATTATTAGTCGATTTGGATAGAAAACACTCTGAAGTTTCTAAAACTGTTTGAATCATGTCTGTGAGTATAACAGAACTTATTTAGCAGGCGAAACCCCAAAGGACAAACCATTTAGATTATATTTTTTTAGGTCACTCTCTTTTCAATGGGTTTTCATTGGGAATCCAGATTTCTAAGGGACCTTCTTGCAGTTCCTATCGCTTCCACTGGATGTCAACAGTCTTTAGAAATTGATTGAGGATTTTCCTTTGTGTAATGAAGAAGTACGGCCATCTTGAACGAGGGTCACTTCATGTGTACTGTTAGATAGAGGCGCGTGACCAGAAAGCTAGCTACAGTTTCCTCCTGTATTGAACACAGATCATCCCGTCTTCAATTTATTGGTTATTTACGTTAAAAAATACCTAAAGTTGTATTACAAAAGTAGTTTGAAATGTTTTGGCAAAGTTTAACTTTTGAGATATTTTGTAGTCACGTTGCGCAAGTTGGAACCGGTGTTTTCTCGATCAAATGCGCCAAATAAATGGACATTTTGGATATATTGAAGGAATTAATAGAAACAAAAGGACCATTTGTGATGTTTATGGGACAGCGTTTTGTGTCGCACCTGCAGGGTTGAAATATGATATTCTCTTTTTGTTTACGGAGGTGCTATCCTCAGATAATAGCATCGTATGCTTTCGCCAAAAAGCCTTTTTGAAATCTGGATGGATTCACAACAAGTGTAGCTTTAATTTGCTATCTTGCATGTGTGATTTAATGAAAGTTTGATTTTTATAGTAATTTATTTGAATTTGGTGCTCTGAATTTTCCCTGGCTTTTGGCCAGGTGGGACGCTAGCTTTTGTTTGATTAATTACGTCGATATATATCCAAAATGTCCATTTATTTGGCGCGTTTGATCCAGAAAAACATTGGTTCCAACGCTAGCGTCCCACATATCCCAGAGAGGTTAAAGACTACCAGAACACACTAGATTCTCCAATTACCTTGAATGAGCTACAGGACAAAATAAAAACCCTCCAAACCAAAAAGGCCAAAAAGTCTTCTCATGCTTTGTTGATTTAAAAAAAGTGAGCCTTCAATATTCCCAGGTAAGAAAATGTAGGTTTGAAATTCCACTCTGCTGCCCCGCAAAGACTTCCATCCCCGTACCATTCAGAAAGTCAACGCTGACATCACCATAGGGTGTGGCCTACTCCCGAACGTACATGTTGCTCACCACCCAACAATCACCCCAGAGCATCTGGACAACCACTCTCACCTGAGGAAGCAGACAGTAGGGATGTTTGCCAAGTCTCTAAAGGACGTAGCACTTGGTAGACAAACACCCCATGCCGCACTGGACAGAGGACCACCCAGAGACCCCTACCAGAACACTGCACCACCAAGGAGCCCCAGCCCCCTTCCACGCCACACCAGACCCAGCGCACCCCACAGGCCCCGCCCACTACCAGAGCATCACCACTTCCATCGGCTTAGCCAGACCGGACCGGGCCCAGCCTACTACCCCGCACCAGACCACCACCCCTACCAGACCAGAGAGGAAGCCCCACGGCCCAGAACTGGTCCACCTCCACTCCACAGGGCCCAACAACAGGACCAGCTACGCAGAGCAGAGGTCGTCAGAGGACAGGAGAACCCTGTAGGATTGAGTGAGATTAAACAGCTCCTCCAATACATCTGCACTAAACACACACACACACACACACCTATTGTACTAGAATTGACTTTTTCAATGAATATGAATATTTATATATACAGAAAGATAGCTGTTAACCTGTTTATCTCTTAACAACGTATTAGTTGGTAGTTACTGTATTTCTGACTGCTATTCTTTCTTTTGCAACATGAAATCCCAATCAGTCAGCATGTGGAACATTCAGGGCCTAAACTCATCAACCTATCAGTCAGCATGTGGAACATTCAGGGCCTAAACTCATCAACCTATCAGTCAGCATGTGGAACATTCAGGGCCTAAGTTCATCAACCTATCAGTCAGCATGTGGAACATTCAGGGCCTAAACTCATCAACCTATCAGTCAGCATGTGGAACATTCAGGGCCTAAGTTCATCAACCTATCAGTCAGCATGTGGAACATTCAGGGCCTAAACTCGTCAACATATCAGTCAGCATGTGGAACATTCAGGGCCTAAACTCATCAACATATCAGTCAGCATGTGGAACATTCAGGGCCTAAACTCGTCAACATATCAGTCAGCATGTGAAACATTCAGGGCCTAAACTCATCAACCTATCAGTCAGCATGTGGAACATTCAGGGCCTAAACTCATCAACCTATCAGTCAGCATGTGGAACATTCAGGGCCTAAACTCATCAACCTATCAGTCAGCATGTGGAACATTCAGGGCCTAAACTCATCAACCTATCAGTCAGCATGTGGAACATTCAGGGCCTAAACTCATCAACCTATCAGTCAGCATGTGGAACATTCAGGGCCTAAACTCATCAACCTATCAGTCAGCATGTGGAACATTCAGGGCCTAAACTCATCAACCTATCAGTCAGCATGTGGAACATTCAGGGCCTAAACTCATCAACCTATCAGTCAGCATGTGGAACATTCAGGGCCTAAACTCATCAACCTTTGGACTGAAGAGTTTAACACTGGAGTTCAACAAAAATCTAAAAGATGTTGATGTCATCATTCTGCAGAAGACATGGTGTAAGGCTGACATTGTCACTCACTGCCCCACAGGCTACAGAGAGGTAATTGTGACGTCACAGAAACACAGCTCTGTCAATAGAGGCAGAGACTCTGGAGGACTGATCATTTGGTACAAATCCGAACTAAAAAATCTAATTGATCCCCTCAAAATTGGTAAATATCACATTTGGTTAAAACTGAAAAAAGAACTTGTGCTGACAGAAAAAAAATATGTGTTCCACCCCCCTCAGAATCCCCATATTACTCAGAGGAGATCTCCCCCCCCCTCAGAATCCCCATATTACTCAGAGGAGATCTCCCTCCCCCTCAGAATCCCCATATTACTCAGAGGAGATCTCCCCCTCAGAATCCCCATATTACTCAGAGGAGATCTCCCCCCTCACAATCCCCATATTACTCAGAGGAGATCTTCCCCCTCAGAATCCCCATATTACTCAGAGGAGATCTTCCCCCTCAGAATCCCCATATTACTCAGAGGAGATCTTCCCCCTCAGAATCCCCATATTACTCAGAGGAGATCTTCCCCCTCAGAATCCCCATATTACTCAGAGGAGATCTTCCCCCTCAGAATCCCCATATTACTCAGAGGAGATCTCCCCCTCAGAATCCCCATATTACTCAGAGGAGATCTCCCCTCCCCCTCAGAATCCCCATATTACTCAGAGGAGATCTCCCCCCATCAGAATCCCCATATTACTCAGAGGAGATCTCCCCCTCACAATCCCCATATTACTCAGAGGAGATCTTCCCCCTCAGAATCCCCATATTACTCAGAGGAGATCTTCCCCCTCAGAATCCCCATATTACTCAGAGGAGATCTTCCCCCTCAGAATCCCCATATTACTCAGAGGAGATCTTCCCCCTCAGAATCCCCATATTACTCAGAGGAGATCTTCCCCCTCAGAATCCCCATATTACTCAGAGGAGATCTTCCCCCTCAGAATCCCCATATTACTCAGAGGAGATCTTCCCCCTCAGAATCCCCATATTACTCAGAGGAGATCTCCCCCTCAGAATCCCCATATTACTCAGAGGAGATCTCCCCTCCCCCTCAGAATCCCCATATTACTCAGAGGAGATCTCCCCCTCAGAATCCCCATATTACTCAGAGGAGATCTCCCCCCTCACAATCCCCATATTACTCAGAGGAGATCTTCCCCCTCAGAATCCCCATATTACTCAGAGGAGATCTTCCCCCTCAGAATTCCCATATTACTCAGAGGAGATCTTCCCCCTCAGAATCCCCATATTACTCAGAGGAGATCTTCCCCCTCAGAATCCCCATATTACTCAGAGGAGATCTTCCCCCTCAGAATCCCCATATTACTCAGAGGAGATCTTCCGCAGCCTTGAGGAAGAGACGTGCATTTCCAGGCCCAGGGAAATGTGCTCATCTGTGGGGACACAAATGCCCGCACAGGAACACTACCTGATCTAACGACCACACGAGGGGACAGATTTATTACAGGCCATACTGTTTCTAACTGTCTTCATCTCCCCCATAAAAACAACAGTGACAGCACCATCAACAGCAACGGAAGGAATCTGTTTCAGCTCTGTAGAAGCCTGGGTCTGTACTTTGTCAATGGTATGTTACGGGGGGGGGGACTCTTTGGGGAGATTCACCTATTGCTCACCTCTTGGCCACAGCACAGTAGACTATATGATCACAGACGTTGACCCTTTATCTCTCAGCTCATTCACTGTCAAGCCACTAACACCTCTATCTGATCACAGCCAAATTACGTTGTTCCTCAAAAGAACAGACATGGAAACAACCACACATTCACAGCCCAGTGACATGTAGAACATCAGAAATTCATACAGATGGGCCCAAAACAGCACAGAAGAATATCAGAAAGCAACCTGTAACCAAAATATCCAAACACTCTTAGATAACTGTCTGGATGCCACATTCACTCACAGTAAAGAAGGCATCAATCTAGCAGTAAAAAACATCAACTACATATTCAGGCAAACGGCAAAAGAAGCACAATTGAAATTGATAAAAAACACACACAAAAAAATCACAGATGACAACTGGTTTGATGCAGATTGTAAAATTATAAGGAAAAAACATAGAACACCATCCAACCAAAAGCACAAAACCCAAATAATGGTGAATTACGCCTTCATTACTGTGAGACTTTAAAACTCTATAAACGTACACTCAGAACCAAAAAAAGCACAGTACAACAGCAAGCAGCTGACACTAATTGAGTAGTCCATAAACACAAACAACTTCTGGCAAAATTGGAAAAAACAAAAAAAACTAAACAAGAAGAATTAGCGATACAAAATGGTGACATATGGACAACCCATTTTAAAACACTCTACAACACCGTTCAAATGGACTCAAACGCAGAACAACGCCAAATTCATGAGAAGTTTGTAAGTCGCTCTGGATAAGAGCGTCTGCTAAATGACTTAAATGTAAATGTAAATGTAAGTTGAATGAATTAGAAAAAGCTATAAAGGACAATCAAAATCCATTGGACTCCCCAATTACTGACCAGGAGCTCTATAAGAAACTTCAGGCTCTAAAATAAAAAAAATAAAAAAGCATGCGGACCTGATGGCATCCTAAATGAGATGCTCAAACTCAGTAGTGCAACATTTCAATTGGCTATATTAAAACGGTTTAATTTGATCCTGGGTGTAGGTTATTTCCCTGACATCTGGAATCAAGGACTCATAAGCCCAATCTTTAAAAACTGAGACAAATTTGACCCTAACAATTACAGAGGCATTTGTGTGAACAGTAACCTGGGGAAGGTTTTCTGTAGTATTATAAATGTAAGAGTTCTAAACTTCCTTAATAAGCAGTGTCTTGAGTAAAAATCCAAATTGGATTTATACCAAAACATCACACAACTGATCACATTTACACCCTAAACACCCTGATAGATAAACATGTCCACCAAAATAATACCAAAATATACGCTTGCTTTATTGACTTCCAAAAAGCATTTGATTATATTTGGCATACTGCTGCTTTAATGCTGCACACACTTCTGTTCTACAAAGTTATTGAAAGTGGTGTAGGGGGTAAAACATATGATATAATTCAATCAAGGTATACTAGCAATATGTGCAGCGTTAAAATTGGCAAGAAAATAACAGAATTCTTTAACCAGGGGCGGGGCCTTCGCCAGGGTTGCAATCTGAGCCCTGCACTCTTCAATATTTACATCAACGAATTGGCCACTATTCTAGAAAAATCCTCAGCCCCTGGTGTTAGTCTCCACAATTCAGAAGTTAAATGCCTGCTCTTTGCAGATGACCTATGCCTGCTGTCACCCACAGCACATGGCCTACAGCAGAGCCTGGACTTGCTAGAGCAGACCTGGGCCCTGGCAGTAAACCCCAAAAAGACTAAAATAATGATTTTCCAGAGAACATCCAGATTTCAGGGAATTAGACCAAATTTCTAAATTGGTACAAAATATATAGAGTACTGCACACACTACAATTACTTAGGTTTAAAAATAAGCTCAACTGGACACCTTAATGAGGCAGTGAATGAACTGAGAGAGAAAGCACGCAGGGCATTCTACGCCATTAAAAAGCTAATTCAAATTGAAATACCTATTCAAATTTGCCTAAAACTAATTGAATATGTCATTGAATCAATTGCACTTTATGGAAGCGAGGTGTGGGGTCCACTTGCAAAACAAGATTTCATCAAATGGGACAAACACCCCATTGAAACCCAGCATGCAGAGGTATGTAAGATTCTCCTACATGTCCAGAGGAAAACTACAAACAATGCATGCAGGGCAGAATTAGGCCAATATCCACTAATAATAAAAACTCAAAAAAGAGCAATTCAGTTTTGGAAACATCTAAAATACAGTGACCCCCTCTCATATAAATTCCAAGCCCTGCAATACCAAGAGCTGAGCAAAGAAAAGAGTCCCCTCATCCAGCTGGTCCTGGGTCTGAGTTCATAAACCTGTTCTACTAACACACTGAAGCCTCAGGACCAGAACATCCAATCAATCAGGATAAACCAAATTACAACACAGTCAACAAAAAAACGACATTGCTTATTGGGAAACACAAGCACAAACACAAAGCAAAATGCAGTGCTATCTGGCCCTAAATTGACAGTACACTGTGGCTGAATATTTGACCATGGTTAACTAATCAAAACGTTATAAAAACCTCGACAAAGTACAGGATCAATGAGCACAGCCTTGCCATTGAGAAGGGTAGACACAGGAAAACCTGGCTCCCTGTAGAGGAAAGGCTGTGCAACCACTGCACCACAGCAGAACCTGAGACAGTGCTGTATTTCCTGACAAAATGTCAAAAATATAAAACAATTTGAGAATGTCATTTCAAAGACCTCTCTGGTGAGAGTAGGCTACCCGTCCTGTTGGGGGAGGACGCAGAGAGCTGTGGGTTGGCAGCGCACTACATTGCTGCCTGCCATAAGTTGAGGGACAGTGTCTGACAGACCAATCAAACTGCACATGTCCTCTACTGTATGCTTATTGTTATAGTTCAATGTATGGTTATTTTGACACTTGGTTATTGTTGTTACTGTTGTCCCGTTGACAATTTAGATTCTCAGTTTTATATTGTAAATATCCAAAGTAAGCTTTGGCAATATGATATTACTAGTTTAACTAGCTTGTCCTGTGTTGCATATAATCAATGTGGTGCCTGTTAATGTATCATCAAATCACAGCTTACTTCACCAAACAGGTGATGATTTAACAAAAGCACATTCATGAAAAAAATCACAATCGTAGCACCAATGTACCTAACCATAAACATCAATGCCTTTCTTCAAATCAATGCACATGTATATATTTTTAAACCTGCATATGTAGTTCAAATAAATTCATGTTAACAGGCAATATTAACTAGGGAAATTGTGTCCCTTCTCTTGCGTTCAGTGTGTGCAGAGTCAGGGTATATGCAACAGTTTGGGTCGCCTGGCTCGATGAGAACTGTTGAAAGGCCATTTATTCCTAACAAAGACTGTAATTAATTTGCCATAATTATGACATAACGTTAAAGGTTGTGCAATGTAACAGCAATATTTAGACTAATGGATAACACCCCTTAGATAAAATATGGAACGGTTCCGTATTTCACTGAAAGAATAAACGTTTTGTTTTCGAGATGATAGTTTCCGGATTCGACCATATTAATGACCTAAGGCTCGTATTTCTGTGTGTTATTATGTTATAATTAAGTCTATGATTTGATAGAGCAGTCTGACTGAGCGGTGGCAGGCTCGTAAGCATTCATTCAAACAGCACTTTCCTGCATTTGACAGCAGCTCTTCGCTGTGCTTCAAGCATTGAGCTGTTTTTAACTTCAAGCCTATCAACTCGAGATTAGGCTGGTGTAACCGATGTGAAATGGCTAGCTAGTTAGCGGGGTGCATGCTAATAGCGTTTCAAACGTCACTCGCTCTGAGACTTGGAGTAGTTATTCCCCTTGCTCTGCATGGGTAACGCTGCTTCGAGGGTGGCTGTTGTCAATTTGTTCCTGGTTCGAGCCCAGGTAGGGGCGAGGAGAGGGACGGAAGCTATACTGTTACACTGGAGAGAGGGGGAAGAACAAGAGAGGGGAGGGGGAAGAGAGAGAGCGAGAGAGAGAGGGGGAGAGAGAGAGATGAGGAGGAGGAACAGAGAGAGAGAGGTATGGGGAAGAGAGAGAGAGGGGAGGGGGAAGAGAGAGAGGGGGAGGGGGAAGAGAGGGGGGGAGAGAGAGATGGGCAGGGGGAAGAGAGAGAGATGGGGAGGGGGAAGAGAGAGAGAGGGGGAGGAGGGGGAGGGGGAAGAGACAGAGGGGGTAGGGGGAAGAGAGAGGGGGGGAGGGGGAAGAGAGAGAGGGGGAGGGGGAGAGAGAGGGGGAGAGAGAGTGGGGAAGAGAGAGTGAGAGGTGAGGGGAGAGAGAGAGAGGGAGGGGAAGAGAGAGAGAGGAGGAGCGGGAAGAGAGGGGGGGAGATAGAGGGGGAAGAGAGTGGGAGGGGGAAGAGAGAGAGGGGAGTGGGAAGTGAGAGAAAGGGGGAAGAGAGAGGGGGAAGAGAAAGAGAGGGGGAAGAGAGAGAGAGAGAAATAGAGAGGGGGAGGGGAAGAGAGAGATGGGGTGAGGGGGAAGAGAGGGGGAGAGGGGAGGGGTAAAGAGGGGGGTAGAGAGGGGGGTAGAGACACTAGAGATCTTGTGTCAAGCAAGGTGGCAGAATGTGATGAATGAAGACGGGTTTCTGACCTAGCATGACCAACTGTGTGGGTGGGTGTTAGCGTGCGAGTGTCTGTCAGTGGGGGTGTGTGTGTGTGTGTGTGTGTATTTGGTAGAGATTCCTGAGGAATGCAGTAGCTGCTGGAGCACATATGTTTTAGTGTTCTACTACCAAGCCCACTGTCAAAGAAGAGGGGAGAGAGAGGGGGATGGAATAGAGGGGGAGAGGGAGTAGAGAGAGAGTGGAGAAGGAGAAGAGAGAGAGAGGGTGGAGAAGGAGAAGAGAGAGAGAGGAGAAGGAGAAGAGAGAGAGAGGGTGGAGAAGGAGAAGAGAGAGAGGGTGGAGAAGGAGAAGAGAGAGAGAGGGTGGAGAAGGAGAAGAGAGAGAGAGAGGGTGGAGAAGGAGAAGAGAGAGAGAGAGAGGGTGGAGAAGGAGAAGAGAGAGAGGGTGGAGAAGGAGAAGAGAGAGAGAGGGTGGAGAAGGAGAAGAGAGAGAGAGGGGTGGAGAAGGAGAAGAGAGAGAGAGGGTGGAGAAGGAGAAGAGAGAGAGGGTGGAGAAGGAGAAGAGAGAGAGGGTGGAGAAGGAGAAGAGAGAGAGAGGGTGGAGAAGGAGAAGAGAGAGAGAGAGGGGTGGAGAAGGAGAAGAGAGAGAGAGGGTGGAGAAGGAGAAGAGAGAGAGGGTGGTGAAGGAGAAGAGAGAGAGAGAGGGTGGAGAAGGAGAAGAGAGAGAGAGGGTGGAGAAGGAGAAGAGAGAGAGAGGGTGGAGAAGGAGAAGAGAGAGAGAGGGTGGAGAAGGAGAAGAGAGAGAGGGTGGAGAAGGAGAAGAGAGAGAGGGTGGTGAAGGAGAAGAGAGAGAGAGAGGGTGGAGAAGGAGAAGAGAGAGAGAGGGTGGAGAAGGAGAAGAGAGAGAGGGTGGAGAAGGAGAAGAGAGAGAGAGAGGGTGGAGAAGGAGAAGAGAGAGAGAGGGTGGAGAAGGAGAAGAGAGAGAGGGTGGAGAAGGAGAAGAGAGAGAGGGTGGAGAAGGAGAAGAGAGAGAGAGGGTGGAGAAGGAGAAGAGAGAGAGAGGGTGGAGAAGGAGAAGAGAGAGAGAGGGTGGAGAAGGAGAAGAGAGAGAGAGGGTGGAGAAGGAGAAGAGAGAGAGGGTGGTGAAGGAGAAGAGAGAGTGAGAGGGTGGAGAAGGAGAAGAGAGAGAGAGAGAGGGTGGAGAAGGAGAAGAGAGAGAGAGGGTGGAGAAGGAGAAGAGAGAGAGGGTGGTGAAGGAGAAGAGGGAGAGAGAGGGTGGAGAAGGAGAAGAGAGAGAGAGAGGGTGGAGAAGGAGAAGAGAGAGAGAGGGTGGAGAAGGAGAAGAGAGAGAGGGTGGTGAAGGAGAAGAGAGAGAGGGTGGATAAGTGGAACAGAGAGAAGGGGATGGAGAGGGAGTAGAGAGAGAGAGGGTGGAGAAGGAGAAGAGAGAGAAGGGGATGGAGAGGGAGTAGAGAGAGGGGATGGAGTAGAGAGAGAGAGGTTGGAGAAGGAGAAGAGAGAGAAGGGGATGGAGAGGGAGTAGAGAGAGGGGGATGGAGTAGAGAGAGAGAGGGGTGGAGAAGGAGAAGAGAGAGAAGGGGATGGAGAGGGAGTAGAGAGAGAGAGGTGGAGAAGGAGAAGAGAGAGAAGGGGATGGAGAGGGAGTAGAGAGAGGGGGATGGAGTAGAGAGAGAGGGGGATGAGGTAGAGAGAGAGTGGGATGGAGTAGAGAGAGAGTGGGATGGAGAGGGAGAAGAGAGAGAGGGGGATGGAGAGGGAGTAGAGAGGGGGATGGAGTAGAGAGAGGGGGATGAGGTAGAGAGAGAGTGGGATGGAGTAGAGAGAGAGTGGGATGGAGAGGGAGAAGAGAGGGGGATGGAGTAGAGAGAGGGGGATGGAGAGGGAGTAGAGAGGGGGTGGAGTAGGGAGAGGGGGTGGAGAGGGAGTAGAGAGAGGGGGATGGAGTAGAGAGAGGGGGATGGAGAGGGAGTAGAGAGGGGGTGGAGTAGAGAGAGTGGGGTGGAGAGGGAGTAGAGAGAGGCGGATGGAGTAGAGAGAGGGGGATGGAGAGAGAGTAGAGTGGGGGTGGAGTAGAGAGAGGGGGGTGGAGAGGGAGTAGAGAGAGAGGGAGATGGAGTAGGGAGAGAGGGGGATGGAGAGGGAGTAGAGAGAGATGGGGATGGAGTAGAGAGAGAGGGGATGGAAAGGAGTAGAGAGGGGGATGGAGAGGGAGTCGAAAGAGAGGGGATCGAGTAGAGAGAGGGGGATGGAGTAGAGAGACAGGGGGATGGAGTAGAGAAGGGGGTGGAGAGGGAGAGAGAGAGGGGGTGGAGAGGGAGTAGAGAGAGAGGGGGTGGAGAGGGAGTAGAGAGAGGGGGGTGGAGAGGGAGTAGAGAGAGAGGGGGTGGAGAGGGAGTAGAGAGAGGGGGTGGAGAGAGAGAGAAGGGGGTGGAGAGGGAGTAGAGAGAGAGGGGGTGGAGAGGGAGTAGAGAGAGGGGGATGGAGAGGGAGTAGAGAGAGGGGGATGGAGAGGGAGTAGAGAGAGGGGGATGGAGAGGGAGTAGAGAGAGAGGGGATAGAGAGGAGTAGAGAGAGGGGGATGGAGAGGGAGTAGAGAGAGAGGGGGATGGAGAGGGAGTAGAGAGAGGGGGATGGAGAGGGAGTAGAGAGAGAAGGGGGTGGAGAGGGAGTAGAGAGAGAAGGGGGTGGAGAGGGAGTAGAGAGAGAAGGGGTGGAGAGGGAGAGTAGAGAGAGGGATGGAGAGGGAATAGAGAGAGAAGGGGGTGGAGAGGGAGTAGAGAGAGGGGATGGAGAGGGAGTAGAGAGAGAAGGGGTGGAGAGGGAGTAGAGAGAGGGGGATGGAGAGGGAGTAGAGAGAGGGGGATGGAGGGAGACAGAAAGAAAGAGAGGGAGAGAGCAGCTCTTTGTTGTTTATCTGATAAGAGGGGTGTGTGTGAGAGACGGGTAAGTGTGTGTGTGTGTGTGTGTGTGTGTGTGTGTGTGTGTGTGTGTGTGTGTGTGTGTGTATAGAGGGGCAGCAAGACATCGTCTCCAACAGCCCCCAGACAGTCATCCAACCATTGTGGCTCAGCCTGATGTCTGTTGTCCCTCAACTCTATTTCCTCTCTCTGGTCCACCACCCCTGACCTCTAACCCCTGAACCCACTAACATAAACACCCCGTCACTAAGTTACAGATGTAGTATTACCTGCACACATTAACAGCTCTGTGTGTGTGTCCTCCAGACCCTGTGATAATGACTTATGAGGTCTGATATGCATGGAAGTGCCCGAGAGGCTATGTGTGTGAGCATGTCGGGGGGGGGGGGGTGCATTTAAGCATTGGGGGGACATCTGGTTTGCGTAAGAAGCGGAAGGGCACCAAAGGTCCGTTGGGGGTAGAAGGGGTTAATGCTCTCCCCTACTGAAGGTATCTCCAGGGAAATCTCTCTGCAGTCAAACCAACTTTACTGCAACAGACACTCTGCTCAGAGGGACGCTACTGGGACCAAATACTGACTGATAAAACCAGTCCAATGGTAAAAAATTATCCTGTCCAGCACATGCATGTGTATGTGTGTGTGTACGTGTGTGTATATGTGCGTGTCTGTGTGTGTTCTGAGTAGAGTAGTTCTCCCTGCATCCGTTTGTGAGTGTGTTCATGGCTCATTACGCTGCTGTGTGAAGGCTGGGGGGAGAGAGAGAACTGCATTATCACAAAGTCCAAAGCAAAGCCTGCGATTCAACACCTTGTAGACTTTTAGAGCACACACACACACACACACACACACACACACACACACACACACACACACACACACACACACACACACACACACACTAGAGTTGACAGATATTTGGGGGAATCTTTTTTACGACATGCTACTCTCAAATGTCATGAAATCCAGGATTATTCGTTTTGTGCCATTAATCACTGGATAATTCCAGACTGTCATTTTCGACTGTCCAGGCTGTCATTGTCATTTTGGAAGGTTCTCCCATCTCCACGGAGGAACTCTAGAGCTCTGTCAGAGTAACCATCAGGTTCTTGGTCACCCTCCTAACCAAGGCCCTTCTCCCCAGATTGCTCAGTTTGGCCGGGCGGCCAGCTCTAGGAAGAGTCTTGGTGGTTCTAAACTTCTTCCACTTTAGAATGATGGAGGCCACTGTGTTCTTGGGGACCTTCAATGCTGCAGAAATGTTTTGGTACCCTTCCCCAGATCTGTTCCTCGACACAATCCTGTCTCGGACCAATACGGACAATTCTTTCGATCTCATGGCTTGGTTTTTGTTCTGTTATGCACTGTCAACTGTGGGACCTTATATAGACAGGTGTGTGTCTTTACAAATCATGTCCAATCAATTGAATTTACCGCAGGTGGACTTTTGTAGAAACATCTCAGGGATGATCAATGGAAACAGGATGCACCTGAGCTCAATTTCGAGTCTCATGTCTTTATGGGGTCTTTATGTGTGTAGATCGATGAGGATTTTTTATTTTATTTCATCGATTTTACAATACGGCTGTTATGTAACAAAATGTGTAAAGAGTCAAGGGGTTTGAATACTTCCCGAATGCACTGTATCGTAAATACCAAATATCACAATAATCGATTTAATCATAAAACACACTGAGTAATAGTAAACGGAAAATGAAATACAAATAAAAATGAAAAACATTTGAAGTTTTAATTTTATTTGAGTTAGTTTTGTAAGTAAAATATAATCGTTTCAGTATAGTTTTAGTTCTTCAAATGTTTTTCGTTTTTTTTTTGTATTTCAGTTTTCGCACATTACTGTTTGACCAAACAAGACGTTTTGAGCGAGGTGACAATGTAGAATGTGCTTTCTACGTTTACAGACACCCTTTTCATTTTTTGGCTGTCTTACTGATGTCTGAGTCGGCGCAGGTCTCAAATAAAATCAAATGAAATGTTATTTGTCACATGCTTGGTAAACAACAGGTGTATACTAACAGTGAAACGCTGACTTACAGGCCCTTCCCAACAATGTAGAGAAATAAAATAGAGAAATAATAAAATAGTAAAACACGTAAAGATAAAAGTTATAATAAATTCACAATGAGTAACGGTAACTTGGCTATATACACAGGGTACCAGTACAGAGTCGATGTGCAGGGGTATGGGGTAATTGAGGTAGATATGTTCAGGTAGGGGTAGAGTGACTAGGCAACAGGATAGGTAATAAACAGTAGCAGCAGCTTCTGTGATGAGTCAAAAGAGTTGGTGCAAAAAGGGTCAATGCAGATATTTGGGTAGATATTTGGTTAACTATTGAACTATTTAACTAACTATTTAGCAGTCTTGTGGCTTGGGGGTTGACGCTGCTACGGGTCCAGTTGGTCCCAGACTTGGTGCATCGGTACCGCTTGACGTGCGGTAGCAGAACGAATAGTCTATGACTTGGGTGGCAGCTGCCATACCAGGCGGTGATGCAGCCAGTCAAGATGCTCTCAATGGTGCAGCTGTAGAACTCGAGGATCTGAGTGCCCATGACAAATCAGCCTCTTGACGGGGATGAGGTGTTGTCGTGCCCTCATCACCACTGTGTTGGTGTGTGTGGACTATAATAGATCCTTAGTGATGTGGATAGCAAGGAACTTGAAGCTCTCGACCCGCTCCTGTACAGCCCTGTCGATGTGAATGGGGGCGTGCCCGGCCCTCCGTTTTCTGTAGTCCATGATCAGCTCCTTTGTCTTGATGACGTTGAGGGAGAGGTTGTTATTCTGGCACCACACTGCCAGGTCTCTGACCTCCTCCCTATAGGCTCTCTCATTGTCGTTGGTGATCAAGCCTACCACAGTCATGTCATCGGCAAACTTAATGATGGTGTTGGCCACACAGTCGTGGGTGAGCAGGGAGTACAGGAAGGGACTAAGCACGCACCCCTGAGGGGCCCCAGTGTTGAGGATCAGCGTGGCAGATGTGTTGTGGAGTGCAATAGAGATTGCGTCCTCTGTAGATCTGTTGGGGTGGTATGCAAATTGGAATGGGTCTAGGGTTTCTGGTATGATGATGTTGATTGGAGCCATGACCAGCCTTTCAAAGCACTTCATGGCTACAGATGTGAGTGCTACGGGTCAGTAGTCAATTAGGAAGGTTACCATGGCGTTCTATAATAACCTTGTAACACACATACACAGACACGCACACTCTGATTGAAAAGAGGAGAGATCTCCTCCAGTGCTGCTTTGATGACGGGGAACACAGAAGTTAAAATAGGAGCCAGTCTGTCTCTGTCTCTATCTCTATCTTTCTCTTTCTCTCCGTCTCTATCTCTATCTATCTTTCTCTCTGTCTCTATCTTTCTCTCTGTCTCTATCTTTCTCTCTGTCTCTATCTTTCTAACTTTCTCTCTGTCTCTATCTTTCTAACTTTCTCTCTGTCTCTGTCTGTATCTTTTCTCTGTCTCTATCTTTCTCTCTGTCCCGATCTTTCTCTCTCTCTGTCTTTCTCTTTCTCTCTGTCTCTGTCTTTCTCTTTCTCTCCGTCTCTATCTCTATCTTTCTCTCTGTCTCTATCTTTCTCTCTGTCTCTATCTCTGCCTCTATCTCTAACTTTCTCTCTGTCTCTGTCTCTATATTTTTCTCTGTCTCTATCTATCTCTCTGTCTTTCTCTTTCTCTCTATCTCTCTCTTTCTTTATCTTTCTCTCTGTCTATGTCTTTCTCTCTATCTTTCTCTCTGTCTCTATCTATCTTTCTCTCTGTCTCTATCTTTCTCTATCTCTCTGTCTTTCTCTTTCTCTCTGTCTCTGTCTTTCTCTTTCTATCTGTCTCTTTCAATTCAATTCAATTCAATTCAAGGGCTTTATTGGCATGGGAAACATGTGTTAACATTGCCAAAGCAAGTGAGGTAGATAATATATAAAGTGACTATATAAAGTGAAATAAACAATACAAATTAACAGTAAACATTACACATACAGAGGTTTCAAAACAATAAAGACATTACAAATGTCATATTATATATATACATAGTGTTGTAACAATGTACAAATAGTTAAAGTACACAAGGGAAAATAAATAAGCAGATATATGGGTTGTATTTACAATGGTGTTTGTTCTTCACTGGTTGCCCTTTTCTTGTGGCAACAGGTCACAAATCTTGCTGCTGTGATGGCACACTGTGGAATTTCACCCAGTAGATATGGGAGTTTATCAAAATTGGATTTGTTTTCGAATTCTTTGTGGATCTCTGTAATCTGAGGGAAATATGTCTCTCTAATATGGTCATACATTGGGCAGGAGGTTAGGAAGTGCAGCTCAGTTTCCACTTCATTTTGTGGGCAGTGAGCACATAGCCTGTCTTCTCTTGAGAGCCATGTCTGCCTACGGCGGCCTTTCTCAATAGCAAGGCTATGCTCACTGAGTCTGTACATAGTCAAAGCTTTCCTTAAGTTTGGGTCAGTCACAGTGGTCAGGTATTCTGCCGCTGTGTACTCTCTGTTTAGGGCCAAATAGCATTCTAGTTTGCTCTGTTTTTTTGTTCATTCTTTCCAATGTGTCAAGTAATTATCTTTTTGATTTCTCATGATTTGGTTGGGTCTAATTGTGCTGCTGTCCTGGGGCTCTGTGGGGTGTGTTTGTGTTTGTGAACAGAGCCCCAGGACCAGCTTGCTTAGGGGACTCTTCTCCAGGTTCATCTCTCTGTAGGTGATGGCTTTGTTATGGAAGGTTTGGGAATAGCTTCCTTTTAGGTGGTTGTAGAATTTAACAGCTCTTTTCTGGATTTTGATCATTAGTGGGTATCGGCCTAATTATGCTCTGCATGCATTATTTGGTGTTCTACGTTGTACACGGAGGATATTTTTGCAGAATTCTGCATGCAGAGTCTCAATTTGGTGTTTGTCCCATTTTGTGAAGTCTTGGTTGGTGAACGGACCCCAGACCTCACAACCGTAAAGGGAATGGGCTCTATGACTGATTCAAGTATTTTTAGCCAGATCCTAATTGGTATGTTGAAATTTATGTTCCTTTTGATGGCATAGAATGCCCTTCTTGCCTTGTCTCTCAGATCGTTCACAGCTTTGTGGAAGTTACCTGTGGCGCTGATGTTTAGGCCGAGGTATGTATCGTTTTTAGTGGGCTCTAGGGAAACGGTGTCTAGATGGAATTTGTATTTGTGATCCTGGCGACTGGACCTTTTTTGGAACACCATTATTTTG
>NC_088410.1:85848341-85925841 GCF_034236695.1 Oncorhynchus nerka
AGAGATGGATAAAGATGGAACACCAGCACACAGATCACAGCAGGAAGGGGGAGGAACGGGAGGGAGAGATGGATAAAGATGGAACACCAGCACACAGGTCACAGCAGGAAGGGGAGGAACGGAGGGAGGGAGAGATGGATAAAGATGGAACACCAGCACACAGATCACAGCAGGAAGGGGGAGGAACGGAGGGAGGGAGAGATGGATAAAGATGGAACACACCAGCACAGCAGGAAGGGGAGGAACGGAGGGAGAGATCACAGCAGGAAGCAGGAAGGGGGAGGAACGGAGGGAGGAGAGATGGATAAAGATGGATAAAGGATGGAACACCAGCACACATGTTACAGCAGGAAGGGGAGGAACGGAGGGAGGGAGAGATGGATAAAGATGGAACACCAGCACACAGATCACAGCAGGAAGGGGGAGGAACGGAGGGAGAGATGGATAAAGATGGAACACCAGCACACAGGTCACAGCAGGAAGGGGGAGGAACGGAGGGAGGGAGAGATGGATAAAGATGGAACACCAGCACACAGGTCACAGCAGGAAGGGGGAGGAACGGAGGGAGGGAGAGATGGATAAAGATGGAACACCAGCACACAGATCACAGCAGGAAGGGGGAGGAACGGAGGGAGAGATGGATAAAGATGGAACACCAGCACACATGTTACAGCAGGAAGGGGAGGAACGGAGGGGGGGAGAGATGGATAAAGATGGAACACCAGCACACAGGTCACAGCAGGAAGGGGAGGAACGGAGGGAGGGAGAGATGGATAAAGATGGAACACCAGCACACAGGTCACAGCAGGAAGGGGGAGGAACGGAGGGAGAGATGGATAAAGATGGAACACCAGCACACAGGTCAGAGCAGGAAGGGGGAGGAACGGAGGGAGGGAGAGATGGATAAAGATGGAAGACCAGCACACAGATCACAGCAGGAAGGGGGAGGAACGGAGGGAGGGAGAGATGGATAAAGATGGAACACCAGCACACATGTCACAGCAGGAAGGGGGAGGAACGGAGGGAGAGATGGATGAAGATGGAACACCAGCACACAGATCACAGCAGGAAGGGGGAGGAACGGAGGGAGGGAGAGATGGATAAAGATGGAACACCAGCACACAGATCACAGCAGGAAGGGGGAGGAACGGAGGGAGAGATGGATAAAGATGGAACACCAGCACACAGGTCACAGCAGGAAGGGGGAGGAACGGAGGGAGGGAGAGATGGATAAAGATGGAACACCAGCACACATGTTACAGCAGGAAGGGGGAGGAACGGAGGGAGAGATGGATAAAGATGGAACACCAGCACACAGATCACAGCAGGAAGGGGGAGGAACGGAGGGAGAGATGGATAAAGATGGAACACCAGCACACCAGCACACTCCCAAGTGGTCATTCTCTCTTTCTCCCCTTACCCATCTGTCTATCGCTTCCTTTGAATTCCATGCTGTCACAGTTACCAGCCCTTTCAAGCTTAACATCCTTATCATTTATCGCCCTCCAGGTTCCCTCGGAGAGTTCATCAATGAGCTTGATGCCTTGATAAGCTCCTTTCCTGAGGACGGCTCACCTCTCACAGTTCTGGGCGACTTTAACCTCCCCACGTCTACCTTTGACTCATTCCTCTCTGCCTCCTTCTTTCCACTCCTCTCCTCTTTTGACCTCACCCTCTCACCTTCCCCCCCTACTCACAAGGCAGGCAATACGCTCGACCTCATCTTTACTAGATGCTGTTCCTCCACTAACCTCATTGCAACTCCCCTCCAAGTCTCCGACCACTACCTTGTATCCTTTTCCCTCTCGCTCTCATCCAACACTTCCCACACTGCCCCTACTCGGATGGTATCGCGCCGTCCCAACCTTCGCTCTCTCTCCCCCGCTACTCTCTCTACTCGCGACAGGTCGCTCCTACCAGGTGGCGTGGCGAGAATCCGTCTCCTCACCACGTGCTCTCACCACTGGTGTCCCCCAGGGCTCTGTTCTAGGCCCTCTCCTATTCTCGCTATACACCAAGTCACTTGGCTCTGTCATAACCTCACATGGTCTCTCCTATCATTGCTATGCAGACGACACACAATTAATCTTCTCCTTTCCCCCTTCTGACGACCAGGTGGCGAATCGCATCTCTGCATGTCTGGCAGACATATCAGTGTGGATGACGGATCATCACCTCAAGCTGAACCTCGGCAAGACGGAGCTGCTCTTCCTCCCGGGGAAGGACTGCCCGTTCCATGATCTCGCCATCACGGTTGACAACTCCATTGTGTCCTCGTCCCAGAGCGCTAAGAACCTTGGCGTGATCCTGGACAACACCCTGTCGTTCTCAAATAACATCAAGGCGGTGGCCCGTTCCTGTAGGTTCATGCTCTACAACATCCGCAGAGTACGACCCTGCCTCACACAGGAAGCGGCGCAGGTCCTAATCCAGGCACTTGTCATCTCCCGTCTGGATTACTGCAACTCGCTGTTGGCTGGGCTCCCTGCCTGTGCCATTAAACCCCTACAACTCATCCAGAACGCCGCAGCCCGTCTGGTGTTCAACCTTCCCAAATTCTCTCACGTCACCCCGCTCCTCCGCTCTCTCCACTGGCTTCCAGTTGAAGCTCGCATCCGCTACAAGACCATGGTGCTTGCCTACGGAGCTGTGAGGGGAACGGCACCTCACTACCTCCAGGCTCTGATCAGGCCCTACACCCAAACAAGGGCACTGCGTTCATCCACCTCTGGCCTGCTCGCCTCCCTACCACTGAGGAAGTACAGTTCCCGCTCAGCCCAGTCAAAACTGTTCGCTGCTCTGGCCCCCCAATGGTGGAACAAACTCCCTCACGACGCCAGGACAGCGGAGTCAATCACCACCTTCCGGAGACACCTGAAACCCCACCTCTTTAAGGAATACCTAGGATAGGATAAAGTAATCCTTCTCCCCCTCCCCCCCCCTTAAAAGACCTAGATGCACTATTGTAAAGTGGCTGTTCCACTGGATGTCATAAGGTGAAAGCACCAATTTGTAAGTCGCTCTGGATAAGAGCGTCTGCTAAATGACTTAAATGTAAATGTAAATGTACAGGTCACAGCAGGAAGGGGGAGGAACGGAGGGAGGGAGAGATGGATAAAGATGGAACACCAGCACACAGGTCAAATCAGGAAGGGGGAGGAACGGATGGAGAGATGGATAAAGATGGAACACCAGCACACAGGTCACAGCAGGAAGGGGGAGGAACGGAGGGAGAGATGGATAAAGATGGAACACCAGCACACAGGTCACAGCAGGAAGGGGGAGGAACGGAGGGAGGGAGAGATGGATAAAGATGGAACACCAGCACACATGTTACAGCAGGAAGGGGGAGGAACGGAGGGAGAGATGGATAAAGATGGAACACCAGCACATAGGTCACAGCAGGAAGGGGGAGGAACGGAGGGAGAGATGGATAAAGATGGAACACCAGCACACAGGTCACAGCAGGAAGGGGGAGGAACGGAGGGAGAGATGGATAAAGATGGAACACCAGCACACAGGTCACAGCAGGAAGGGGGAGGAACGGAGGGAGGGAGAGATGGATAAAGATGGAACACCAGCACACAGGTCACAGCAGGAAGGGGGAGGAACGGAGGGAGAGATGGATAAAGATGGAACACCAGCACACAGGTCACAGCAGGAAGGGGGAGGAACGGAGGGAGAGATGGATAAAGATGGAACACCAGCACACAGGTCACAGCAGGAAGGGGGAGGAACGGAGGGAGGGAGAGATGGATAAAGATGGAACACCAGCACACAGGTCACAGCAGGAAGGGGGAGGAACGGAGGGAGGTAGAGATGGATAAAGATGGAACACCAGCACACAGGTCACAGCAGGAAGGGGGAGGAACGGAGGGAGGGAGAGATGGATAAAGATGGAACACCAGCACACAGGTCACAGCAGGAAGGGGGAGGAACGGAGGGAGGGAGCGATGGATAAAGATGGAACACCAGCACACAGATCACAGCAGGAAGGGGGAGGAACGGAGGGAGGGAGAGATGGATAAAGATGGAACACCAGCACACAGGTCTCAGCAGGAAGGGGGAGGAACGGAGGGAGAGATGGATAAAGATGGAACACCAGCACACAGATCACAGCAGGAAGGGGGAGGAACGGAGGGAGGGAGAGATGGATAAAGATGGAACACCAGCACACATGTTACAGCAGGAAGGGGGAGGAACGGAGGGAGAGATGGATAAAGATGGAACACCAGCACACAGATCACAGCAGGAAGGGGGAGGAACGGAGGGAGGGAGAGATGGATAAAGATGGAACACCAGCACACAGATCACAGCAGGAAGGGGGAGGAACGGAGGGAGAGATGGATAAAGATGGAACACCAGCACACAGATCACAGCAGGAAGGGGGAGGAACGGAGGGAGGGAGAGATGGATAAAGATGGAACACCAGCACACAGATCACAGCAGGAAGGGGGAGGAACGGAGGGAGAGATGGATAAAGATGGAACACCAGCACACAGATCACAGCAGCAAGGGGGAGGAACGGAGGGAGGGAGAGATGGATAAAGATGGAACACCAGCACACAGGTCTCAGCAGGAAGGGGGAGGAACGGAGGGAGAGATGGATAAAGATGGAACACCAGCACACAGGTCACAGCAGGAAGGGGGAGGAACGGAGGGAGGGAGAGATGGATAAAGATGGAACACCAGCACACAGATCACAGCAGGAAGGGGGAGGAACGGAGGGAGGGAGAGATGGATAAAGATGGAACACCAGCACACAGGTCACAGCAGGAAGGGGGAGGAACGGAGGGAGAGATGGATAAAGATGGAACACCAGCACACAGATCACAGCAGGAAGGGGGAGGAACGGAGGGAGAGATGGATAAAGATGGAACACCAGCACACAGATCACAGCAGGAAGGGGGAGGAACGGAGGGAGGGAGAGATGGATAAAGATGGAACACCAGCACACAGATTACAGCAGGAAGGGGGAGGAACGGAGGGAGGGAGAGATGGATAAAGATGGAACACCAGCACACAGATCACAGCAGGAAGGGGGAGGAACGGAGGGAGGGAGAGATGGATAAAGATGGAACACCAGCACACAGATCACAGCAGGAAGGGGGAGGAACGGAGGGAGAGATGGATAAAGATGGAACACCAGCACACAGATCACAGCAGGAAGGGGGAGGAACGGAGGGAGGGAGAGATGGATAAAGATGGAACACCAGCACACAGGTCTCAGCAGGAAGGGGGAGGAACGGAGCGAGGGAGAGATGGATAAAGATGGAACACCAGCACACAGGTCACAGCAGGAAGGGGGAGGAACGGAGGGAGAGATGGATAAAGATGGAATACCAGCACACAGATCACAGCAGGAAGGGGGAGGAACGGAGGGAGGGAGAGATGGATAAAGATGGAACACCAGCACACATGTTACAGCAGGAAGGGGGAGGAACGGAGGGAGAGATGGATAAAGATGGAACACCAGCACACAGATCACAGCAGGAAGGGGGAGGAACGGAGGGAGAGATGGATAAAGATGGAACACCAGCACACAGGTCACAGCAGGAAGGGGGAGGAACGGAGGGAGAGATGGATAAAGATGGAACACCAGCACACATGTTACAGCAGGAAGGGGGAGGAACGGAGGGAAGGAGAGATGGATAAAGATGGAACACCAGCACACAGGTCACAGCAGGAAGGGGGAGGAACGGAGGGAGGGAGAGATGGATAAAGATGGAACACCAGCACATAGATCACAGCAGGAAGGGGGAGGAACGGAGGGAGAGATGGATAAAGATGGAACACCAGCACACAGGTCACAGCAGGAAGGGGGTGGAACGGAGGGAGGGAGAGATGGATAAAGATGGAACACCAGCACACATGTTACAGCAGGAAGGGGGAGGAACGGAGGGAGAGATGGATAAAGATGGAACACCAGCACACAGATCACAGCAGGAAGGGGGAGGAACGGAGGGAGGGAGAGATGGATAAAGATGGAACACCAGCACACAGGTCACAGCAGGAAGGGGGAGGAACGGAGGGAGGGAGAGATGGATAAAGATGGAACACCAGCACACAGGTCACAGCAGGAAGGGGGAGGAACGGAGGGAGGGAGAGATGGATAAAGATGGAACACCAGCACACAGGTCACAGCAGGAAGGGGGAGGAACGGAGGGAGAGATGGATAAAGATGGAACACCAGCACACATGTTACAGCAGGAAGGGGGAGGAACGGAGGGAGGGAGAGATGGATAAAGATGGAACACCAGCACACAGGTCACAGCAGGAAGGGGGAGGAACGGAGGGAGGGAGAGATGGATGAAGATGGAACACCAGCACACAGATCACAGCAGGAAGGGGGAGGAACGGAGGGAGAGATGGATAAAGATGGAACACCAGCACACATGTTACAGCAGGAAGGGGAGGAACGGAGGGAGGGAGAGATGGATAAAGATGGAACACCAGCACACAGGTCACAGCAGGAAGGGGGAGGAACGGAGGGAGGGAGAGATGGATAAAGATGGAACACCAGCACATAGATCACAGCAGGAAGGGGGAGGAACGGAGGGAGAGATGGATAAAGATGGAACACCAGCACACAGGTCACAGCAGGAAGGGGGAGGAACGGAGGGAGGGAGAGATGGATAAAGATGGAACACCAGCACACATGTTACAGCAGGAAGGGGGAGGAACGGAGGGAGAGATGGATAAAGATGGAACACCAGCACACAGATCACAGCAGGAAGGAGGAGGAACGGAGGGAGGGAGAGATGGATAAAGATGGAACACCAGCACACAGGTCACAGCAGGAAGGGGGAGGAACGGAGGGAGGGAGAGATGGATAAAGATGGAACACCAGCACACAGGTCACAGCAGGAAGGGGGAGGAACGGAGGGAGAGATGGATAAAGATGGAACACCAGCACACAAGATCACAGCAGGAAGGGGGAGGAACAGAGGGAGGGAGAGATGGATAAAGATGGAACACCAGCACACAGATCACAGCAGGAAGGGGGAGGAACGGAGGGAGGGAGAGATGGATAAGGATGGCTGTGTGTGAGTGCCTGCGTGTGTGTGTGTGTGTGTTTGTGTGTGTGTGTGTGTGTGTGTGTGTGTGTGTGTGTGTGTGTGTGTGTGTGTGTGTGTGTGTGTGTGTGTGTGTGTGTGTGTGTGTGTGTGTGTGTGTGTGTGTGTGTGTGTGTGTGTGTGTGTGCGGCTTGGTGGGTGGGTGTAGGGCCAGGATGCGTGTGTGTTGGTGACTTCCCCCCGGGCCTGGAGACAGGGGAAACAAGGTGTGATTAATTCCTCACTGACTGTGTCCTACTTGGCCTCTGCGTGGGGAGCAGTCCCCTGAAAGCGCTGGAAGGATTGGAAGGATGGAGGAGACCCAGAATAGCAAGGTCCTGATCCCTTCGTTTCTGCTCCACTCCCCAGATTAATAGTCTTTTGGCGGGTGAATTAAGAGGGCCTACCTATCCAATGAGAGGGAGCGGGGTAGGGCACAGAGGCCCAGCCCATGTTTACCTCCTAGGCTACTGGAGGATCAATTGGGCTTGAGGCAATTGATTTTCGTACAGGTCTCTCTTGAAAAATAGATGTTTTATCTCAATAACACTAACCTGGTTACATAAAGTTTACATAAAAATGTAAAATGTAAATCATTGTGTTTTCACCCAGCCTAACCCTGAGGCCGCCTGAATGATATTCACTAATGAGGAGTGGGTTCGCTATAAGCATCTCAGCGGTCTGCACAATGAGATCCAGACCATGGGGCGACAAACACCTCCACCTCCCACTACTTCACTTTAAATGGACTCAGAATGTATTGATGTGACCATTTCAGTTATAGCAAGACTATGCAATAAAATACGTTTTTACCAGTAATGGAGGTTGTCAGTCTTTCCTCACAATGGCTTCATAAATTGCAATCATATTTGAAATGTAGAGTCCAACTCCCAACTCACTTCCTTACTACCAAAGGTGCGACAAATTGTGGGGGACAAAAAAATAGTCTTGAATCAATATACAGGTTCATGAATATGAATACTGTGAAATTGTCCTGGACTAAAATCTGGTACACTACTGTGACTATACAAATAGAATAACAACTGTCAGGAAAGGTCAAGAAAAAGAAACCTCTCGTCAACACAAGGCCACCGTGCTGTTGGTCCCTCAGCTTGCTCCACACTAAACCATTAATGGTCAGGCCATAGTATATTTCCATACTTGTAATTGTCTTCTCCCTCTTTACCGCTGGCAGAATGGAACAGCGTTCATCACAGTAAAAAACAATGAGTCATTAATGGCACCACTCCACCAGTGCTGTTTTATGTGTGAAAATGTATTACATTTATATTATTAAAATAGTTTACATTTGGCTCATTAATCCCCCTCCTCTCCCCTGTAACTATTCCCCAGGTCGTTGCTGCAAATGAGAACATGTTCTCAGTCAACTTACCTGGTAAAATAACGGACAAATAGAAAAATAAAAAAATATGGTATCTGTACGTGACATCATTCTCCCCCCAGTCCAGAGACTTCCCTGTAAGTATGTAGTCATGGTGACACTGTATATTGTAAACCCTCTACACATGTCAACTCTCTGTGTGATAGAGGTTAATACCATTACTCACAATTAGAGTGGTTCTGAATGGCAGTTGCCCGTATCTCTCTCTCCTTAGGCCCCGTGGGCCAGGTGCTTTGAGAGGACTTTGCATATGTGTGAGAGGAAGGAGAAAGCAGGACGGCTGTGAGTCAGCAGAAATGGTCTATGTTGGGAAATGTGCTGATTTGAATATATCATCAGAGTATTAATTAAAGCTGGTGTCCCATTGGGAATAATGAATCAGCCCTCAGCATGTCTCTGGTACTGTGGGGCTGTCTGACTGGATCATACAAGTCTGAGAGAGAAACTCTAGACGAGGAGACTACGAGAGCACTAGCTGGTCAATAGAACATAAACTGTAGTCCAGTAAAGGTTTGGTAAACAAACCCACATTTAGCTGATACATTGTTGCATGGAGGCTCCTCATTCCTTTATTCAGGTGAGGTTTTTCTTTCTGCCTGAGTTGCGTCCTAACATGTCCTTTCTGTCCCATCTCTCAGGCCCATCTCCCATCTCTCAGGCTACCTTTCACTGACTGACAAAGCTGCTGCATAGCAAAGCGAAGCGACCCTGTGAAGAGCTGGCTGTTTGCTTCAGTTAGGAGAGCACCTGAAAGTCCCCTGTTGATTGAACCAAGACATACAGACAGAACCAGCCCGGCACAAGGATCTGGAGCACCTGGATATGTCTGTTTTTATTTAAACCTTTATTGAACTAGGCAAGTCTTTTAAGAACATATTCATATTTACAATGACGGTCTACCTCGGGCCAAACCCGGACGCCGCTGGACCAATTGTGCACTGCCCTATGGGACTCCCAATCATGGCCGGATGTGACGCAGCCTGGATTCGAACCAGGGACTGCAGTGACACCTCTGCACTGAGATGCAGTATCTTAGACCACTGCACCCTGTTGCTGTGGCCTTGTATTTTTACTGGGTCAGTAATCATGGGTATCATGTTGTGTTATAGATGTTAGGACACAACATGTTAATACATATTTGGGGTTGTTGAGGGTGTCTGTATAGAATCTGACTGCAACTAATCAACCTTTTGGAGACCAATTTAAACAGTTGACACAGAGAAAACAGAGGTACTGAATACATTATGCCTCTTCCTGCCATATTGTTTATATTATGTTGGGTCAACCTCCTTTTAAGTTACTAGAACTCATTTGGTCTGAGAGAAGCCCTTAGGAACTTTAGTGATGCAGAATGCTTACACTCTAGTTCATTTATTCCCCCTCTAGTCATGTCTGTAATTACCTAAATAAAGCCTTCATTTGTGCTCCTAATTGTTGAGTTTCCCCAGTCTTTCAGCGTGGGAACCAAGGAGGAGAGGAGAAAGCATGGAAAACAGGACAGTGATATAGACTGCACGCGCGCCCCCGTCTGTCGCGTAGGAATATTGGAGCGAATGTGTCGTCTTGTGTTCACGCGTTCGGTTGGAGAGGGAGCGAGGGGAGCAAATGTGCAAGGGAGAGGGAGGGAGGGAGGAGAGCGAGTGCGCAAAGGCACAGCAGCACCAGCGGTGGCAGCAGCGTCAATGCATCTGTGAGTCTTCGAATCGGTTGTCTTGAGCTGCCAGTCCTCTGTACATTTCAGATTGAGATTTCACAGCGCAAGGTCTTGAGGAGCCTCGCCATCAACCGACACACTTTCGGAGCTCAGCGTTTATTATTAGCTCCGTTCTAAGAGACTATTATCACGACCCTATTCTATTTATGCCGGTTTCTTGAATATTTAATGGAAAATGGCGATCTGCGCTCAATCCTACGGTATATTCTGTCTGTTCTCAATCCAAACTATCCTCATCATTAGCTTATCTTCGCCGGCAACGGGGAGCCTTCGCTTCCCCCAACACTACACGTAAGTACCATTTGGGGTGCGAAAGAAACAGGGATACTGCGGAGAGCGCAGAACTGGGACAGGTGGCCCAAACAACGCTGTTTACTAGGTGCGATAATCGCGCGATGCTCTCTCTGATGTTGAAACAGAAACGCAGTTTCCGTCTCTGAACCATGCGTGAGCTATGTTATAGATATATCCGCTTGCAAGAATATTATTCTAGCAATGACAATCTAGCCATATAATATGAGCGTCTACCGCTTCTGCCCTTGCATATATTGTTGATTAGGCTATGGGATGTTGCGTTCATGGATCGATGCATCATAGGCTACTAATGGGGCACAGGTGCTCGCCGTAATAGCATGGGCATTAAATTATTAATCATGGCTTGGGATACGATTTCCGCTCAATGCAGGTCACCTATTTTTTTTGTATTCTGTGTTCATAACGGATAGGCAAACATGCTACAATGTTTTTAAAAAGCATTCTGCCGGCGCATGGGTGATAGCTGATTCGATCTATACCAAGTCACAATGCCAATCCTTTAAAACTCACAATCAAAGTAGCCTAATTATCAAGCAATCCTGCTGACATTATTGCAAATTTTAATTACCGGTAGGCCTATTCAGTCAATTTAAAGCAGCAAAATGCCATGCCCCTCTGGCATAACTCAGGTAGGGAAGAAAAGTGCCCGGGAGGATGTCCAAATCTAGCCCTCCGGTTGTGCTGTGGCATTCACCTGCCTGTCACCAGGTTGGTGTGAAGGAGAACGAGTTCTTCAATTTAATTTGACGAATATATAGGTCTGTATATATTTCTCTCCTCGACCCAAATAGATTGGAAATATATGACAAAAAGAAGCTAAGGCACATGCCTATCCTTTAGAATGGTTTTGGATTCATCTTTCCATTGTAGTGTGTTCGATGTAAGCTATTCACCTTTGTGTCCGTCAAGTTTCAGCTAGTTTTTCTTCATAAAATGTAATCAAATTGTATAAACAAAACAAAACATGTATTAATTGACAGTGTTTTATTATAGTGTCTGAACGAGAATAGACTGCACAATATGTATAAGTAAATAGGTCCCCAGGCGTTTTAATAAGCATTATTGGGCCCGTTATTCACAACTTTTGAAACATAATAAAATGCCAAATAAAATGGACATTTATTGCAGTAGCCTATATTTTTATTTTTTTATTGTGTGATTCAATCAATGTGTAGTCTATTTCTTTCGGCATTTCTTGTGTCAGTGGAGGTGGTCTGACTCTGGAGTCTTACTGTTGCTTTCCTTGTTTCTTCAGGGATTAAAAAAGCAACAGTATTGTATAGCCGAGCTAATGCTTTGAGTCCGAATCCCCCCACTCTCTCTAACTGAGAAGCTTTTGGCGTTGTTTCCGATTCTGTCCCATGGCTTAGGATAAATGAATATGCAAATCCAAATACAACGGTTATTCAGCTGTTTATGTAATTTTAGATTTGATAAACATTCATAATATCGCTTTTGGAATGTCTTTATTTGATATAAAAATATAGCATGTGTGCAGACTATGTGACTTGTGCTGCCTGATCATTGGGGTTGTGAGAGACAGTGGATTGTGCAGTCAGATGGAACAGAGTAAATAGGCATTTTAAGGTCACAGATTTAGCCAGTGGTAACTCGTGGAATAGATACCGGCTGGAATGCGTTTTTTATTTTTTTTATTCATTTAACTTTTTTGTAAAAAACAAATACAAATCTGCATTCAGGATTAGTCCCACCCGTTCTGTAAATCGGGATCAATATGATGTATCCGATTTTAATATAGATGGATTTGGGAACTTTCCTCCTCAGGTGCATCCACTAGTTTGATAGACTATTCAATAATTCCAAATCTATTTATTCCCTTCCAATGCATGGTTTGTAAAATAATACAATAGTATGCAGTCTGTGCGGCTACACAATCACGCACATGATGACACCCTTCTGATAGCCTAATAAAAACATGTGTAATTCAAACTGATGCTTCACCCCTCTTAGTGGGGCATTAGTAGCCTGTGTCATACATAGACTGTGTAAATTGGCAGTTGTTATCTATAGGCTATCAGGTCCTGCCTCGGAAGCTGTATTTGTAGCAGCTACCTCAGTGTGTAGTGGGCCATTACAGGATTTATGATGGCGATTCTCACAGAGACAAATGTGTGTCAAGATATTCTAGATATAACTGTTTTAGGCTACTCCAGCCAAAATAAATGTAAAAATTTAGCCTACTAATCATTATTATCTTGTATTTAGGCTTTAGGCTAATAAGGAGTGTGAAGCCTTAGAATTATGTTATTGACATAATAGCCTAATTTTTAAACTGTAGGTATAGGTTACATTTCTTTCTGGACTGAGTCAACTCTTATAGGGTTAGGTTACATAAGAATAGGCCTCTAGTTGTTTGGATAAGAAACTAAGTTATTATTAGAGGCCATTAAGAATGTCAGTAACTCACAAAAAGTATGTAAACTGGACTAAAATAGTTCTAATGAAAAGAGTCCTCAAGGTGAAAATGGTGAACCAACACTCAATGAAGAGAAAAGGGTTCAACGTGACCTTGGATAAAGGCAATCCAGAGGAATGGGTGACACCCTGGTGTTGTCGCCGGTGTGTGTATCACAGTGTGTGTGTGTGCCGAACAGTACAGTTCATTTGTTGTAACAAATAATGTTGGAGAAAACTCCTTACAGTTATCGGAGGTGGACAGGATCTTACACAATCATCTCAAGGTAAATGAGGTATACTTTATCTTACAATATTGTGCATAATAGTATAGGTAATTTCACAAACATAAACATAGCTATGAAAATAGTCCAACTTCAATTATGAAAGATTTGTTCAATGCTTCACTTCACTAGAAATGACTTGGGTTTAGAGATCCATCGCCGAAACGTGGTGATGGCGTCTGACTGAAGAGCTATAGGGTTGATATTTAAACACGTTTCATTTTCATCCTGAGACAGTCTTGGATGATAGGCCCAATAAATGTCCCAAACTCGCTGAACGATATTTGATGGATTTGTAGGCCTACTTGTAGCTCTGTTCATGCCCATATTATGTAGCCTAATGAATTATTCTAGGTTCATACGAAAAGTTGTATTTAATGTGCTTTTGGATTTAATATCCTACAGCCCAAATGAAGGTCATCATTGGCTTGGTTTGAACATCAGATACATCAGCCATGAGCTTACCTTCTAAGGTCACTTGTTGAGAGTCCATAGGTCAAACCAGCAATATTTACAGTTTAGAGGGATAGTTCACACCCATTTTGTTTTTCATATCTCAGAATGAAGGTCTGTGGTCATTTTAATAGTTGATATATTTGAAATATATTGTAGTTGATGTGTTTGTAGATTAATAATATTTACAGACAGGTGTTGTTCATTCAATCGCAAAAGGTCACACTCTTTTTCAATATCTATTCAAAACCCTAACCCTACAAGAAACCTTTCCAGGTCTTTCTGGGTAAGTCTCAAAGATCTTTGCACACCTGGATTGTACAAAATTAGCAAATTACAACTTAAAAAATTCTTTAAGCTCCGTCAAATTGGTTCTGGGTCATTGCTAGACAGCCATTTTCAAGATTTTCAAGCCGATTTAAGTCAAAACTGTAACTAGGCCACTCAGGAACATTCAATGATCACCAACTCCAGTGTATATTTGGCCTTGTGTTTTTAGGTTATTTTCCAGATGAAAGGTGAAGTTATCTTTCAGAGTCTGTTGGAAAGCAGACTGAACCAGGTATTCCTCTAGGATTTTGCCTGTGCTGAGCTCTATTCCGTTTATTTTGATAAAAACATAAAAATAAACGGAATAGAGCTAAAACCACATTTCTTTGACACATTTTTCGCAGTTTTATTGCAAACAGGATGCATGTTTTGGAATATTTTCACTCTGTCATTTAGGTTAGTATTGTGGAGTAACTATAATGTTGCTGATCCTACCTCAGTTTTCTCCTATCACAGTAATTAAACTCTGTAACTGATTTAATGTCCCCATTGGCCTCATGGTCAAATCCCTGAGCGGTTTCTTTCTTCTCCAGGCAACAGAGTTAGGAAGGACACCTGTATCTTTGTTGTGACTGGGTGTATTGGTACACCAGTGGAGGCTCCTCAGAGGAGGAAGGGGAGGATCATTCTCCTCAGGGAATTTCATAAAAATAAAAATAATGAAACATTAAAAACGTTATTATTTTTAGTTAAAACTATTATAAATATTGACATCACCAAGTAATTGATAAAAACACACTGTTTTGCAATGAAGGTCTACAGTAGCCTCAACAGCACTCTGTAGGTTAGCATCATGGTGTAGCCGGAGGATAGTTAGTTTCCGTCCTCCTCTGGGTACACTGACTTTAATACAAAACCTAGGAGGCTTGTGGTTCTTACCCCCTTCCACAGACTTCCACAGTAATTTTGACAACTTCCAGAGGACGACCTCCAACCTATCAGAGCTCTTGCAGCATGAACTGATAAGTTGTCCATCAAAGGATCAGATAATTAATCTAGTACTGAAAGCATAAGCTACAGCTTGCTAGCACTGCAGTGCATACATTGTGGTGAGTAGTTGACTCAAAGAGAGAGAAAGACAATAGTTGAACAGTTTTGAACAAATACATTTCTTAAAAAATGAACAAGTAGACAGCGTGCGCTAGACATAGTTTGTTGTATTTTTTTTCACTTTCACTTACTTAGCTAGCGAATGCAGCTAGCTAGTATAGTCTACTCAAACACCAGGATCAAACAGAGATGGATGCTATGTTAGCTAGCTGGCTATGGCTATCAAACAGTGGAACTCTTCCAAGTCAATGTCATCTTTTGGTTTTATTAATTTATTGTCACCGGGGCCCGCCGATGTAACTGCTAAACATACTCATCTCATATGTATATACTGTACTCGATACCATCTACTGCATCTTGCCTATGCCGCTCTGTACCATCACTCATTCATATATCTTTATGTACATATTCTTTATCCCCTTACACTTGTGTGTATAAGGTAGTAGTTTTGGAATTGTTAGTTAGATTACTTGTTGGTTATTACTGCATTGTCGGAACTAGAAGCACAAGCATTTCGCTACACTCACATTAACATCTGCTAACCATGTGTATGTGACAAATAAATTTGATTTGATTTGAGTTTAAAATACATTTTTAAAATCAAATTTTTAACTGCTCGCTGCTGACTGTACACTGTGCTGCATGATTGTAGTGCGTTAGTTCTTGTACCTATGTTGACTATGGCGTTAATATGCTGTCAACGATGTAGGCTGTGTGTAGCGGTTAGCGAGTATGCGATAAAGGTTTGGCTTGGAAAGTTTTGTTCACCTGGTCACATAGCTGATATGTTGTGCACTGAAGTCCACAAGCGTAGGGAAAAGGTGAGAGGAGGAGATGTGAGAAGGAATTATACCACAATCAAAGGGATCATGCTGTTTGTATGTGGCTGCTATGAAAGTGAACTGTGTTTGCGTGTGATCAGGGGTGTAATTCATTCCTCCGATTCTGTTGAAATGTTTTTCTTAAAACAGAAGCAAACTGAACAAAATGGGGATGAACATAACTGAATTTGTCCAATAGAAATTCTCGTTTGCAACTGTTAGACTACCGAT
Organism: Oncorhynchus nerka; assembly: GCF_034236695.1. Taxonomy (NCBI): domain Eukaryota; kingdom Metazoa; phylum Chordata; class Actinopteri; order Salmoniformes; family Salmonidae; genus Oncorhynchus; species Oncorhynchus nerka. The sequence goes on from NC_088410.1 coordinate 85,864,412, forward strand.
TACACCCTAGATCAGCTAGATGCAGGCAAGAGTGTGCAAGGTGATATTGAATGTGTCAATGTCTGTGACCTTGATTACTCAAATTTCTCTCGATCTGTGCACCTACGTTGTAAACTTTAACTCATCGGCTAGGTCGTAGCAACTTCATGATGGGTATAGGGAAAATGTTAGTATCATGTAGTAGCCTAAACCTATCGATGTTACATTGACATGGGTGAATGGAATATGAATGACAGTCATCCAATATGCTGTAGCTAATAGATGTAAGGCCATGCTCATTAATAACAATATTGTCTTCCCTCATCTTAAACGGCACCGACCACCACTGTGATTCACCATCCAATGTGTAATTAGTGACAAAATGTCAATTGTATCTATATTTAAATCAGGCTGTAACAAAACAAAATGTGGAAAAAGTCAGGGGGTTGATTACTTTCTGAAGGCACTGTAATTACTACTTTAGTAATGTAGAGGTGGTGCTTTATTTGTTATTAAATGTGTGTATTAAGGAACAATTGTAGCTTGGGGACAGAGGCATTGTCACGACAGATGTCAAATCTTAATTTGACCTATATTCTCACAGCAAAATAATCCTGCAGTAACAGGATTTGAACGTTTAGTCCATAATGTTATTTGATCAGAGGCTAGGCTATTAGCTGTCCAGAAGTAGGCTACATGAGAAGTGCAATACTGCTAATATAACCGTGTGTTAGTGTGGGTTTTCCGTTCATTTATGTATATTGAACAAAAATATAACTGCAAAATGCAACAATTTCAAAGATTTTACTGAGTTACAGTTCATATAATGAAATCAGTCAATTGAAATAAATTCCTTAGGCCCTAATGTATGGATCTCACATGACTGGGCATGGGTGCAGCCATCGAGGGGTCTGGGAGGGCATAGGCCCACCCACTGAGGAGCCAGGCCCAGCCAATCAGAATGAGTTTTTCTCCACAAAATGGCTTTATTACAGACCGAAATACTTCTCAGCACCAAAACAGCAACAAAAGAGTGTTCAAATTAAGATCCTACATCTGTAGCTGTCAGCGTCAGTTCATTCTGCTCCAGTGTGGTCTGTTTTCACTTCATTGCTACCAGTGAGCTTTTCATAGTCAGTGAGCTTTCTTCAGCAATCCTGTTAGAGGCCTCTCTCTTTCCTTGTCTTGTACTCTATATCATATACACATTATAAACCCAGTCAGTACACAAGTCTATATCTTAGTAATATTTGAACATGTGTTTGGCTCTACACTCACAGAGGCCTATGTATTATCTGATTCCTGTCAGTGGGCCTTGTTAATGATATGACGTACCGTTAACTACCCTCAGTGCTTCCAGGTCTCACTGTCACTTATTGGCAGACTGGTATTGCTTAAAGGGACATTTCACCACATACACTACTGTTCAAAGGTTTGGGGTCACTTAGAAATGTCAGAGCCTGGACTCGAACCAGGATCTCAAACGGCACAGCTAGCACTGCGATGCAGTGCCTTAGACCACCGTGCCACTCGGGAGGCCATTGATGTAGATATGTACACTACAGTTCAAAAGTTTGGTGTCACTTAGAAATGGCCTTGTTTTTGAAAGAGAACCACCTTTTTTGTTCATTAAAATAACATAATATTAATCAGAAATACAGTGTAGACATTGTTAATACTGTAAATGACTGTTGTAGCTGGAAACGGCTGATTTTTTATGGAGTATCAACATAGGCGAATAGAGGACCATAATAAGCAACCATCACTCCTGTGTTCCAATGACACGTTGTGTTAGCTAATCCAAGTTTATTATTTTAAAAGGCTAATTGATCATTAGAAAACCCTTTTGCAAATATGTGCACAGCTGAAAACTGTTTTTCTGATTAAAGGAGCAATAAAACTGGCCTTCTTTAGACTAGTTGAGTATCTGGAGCATCAGCATTTGTGGGTCTCAATTACAGGCTCAAATGGCCAGAAACAAATAACTTTCTTCTGAAACTTGTCAGTCTATTCTTGTTCTTTACATTTAACATTTACATTTAAGTCATTTAGCAGACGCTCTTATCCAGAGCGACTTACAAATGGGTGCTTTCACCTTATGACATCCAGTGGAACAGCCACTTTACAATAGTGCATCTAGGTCTTTTAAGGGGGGGGGGGGGGAGAGAAGGATTACTTTATCCTATCCTAGGTATTCCTTAAAGAGGTGGGGTTTCAGGTGTCTCCGGAAGGTGGTGATTGACTCCGCTGTCCTGGCGTCGTGAGGGAGTTTGTTCCACCATTGGGGGGCCAGAGCAGCGAACAGTTTTGACTGGGCTGAGCGGGAACTGTACTTCCTCAGTGGTAGGGAGGCGAGCAGGCCAGAGGTGGATGAACGCAGTGCCCTTGTTTGGGTCTGATAAATTAAGGCTGTTCCATGCGAGAATTTGCCAAGAAACTGAAGATCTCGTACAACGCTGTGTACTACTCCCATCACAGAACAGCGCAAACTGGCCCTAACCATAATAGAAAGAGGAGTGGGATGCCCTAGTGTACAACTGAGCAAGAGGACAAGTACGTTAGTGTCTAGTTTGAGAAACAGACACCTCACAAGTCCTCAACTGGCAGCTTCATTAAATAGTAGCCTTAAAACACCAGTCTCAACGTCAACAGTGAGGAGGCGACTTTGTCCAGTGTCTGTGTTCTTGCCCATCTTAATCTTTTGTTTTTATTGGCCAGTCTGAGATATGGCTTTTTCAATGCAACTCTGCCTAGAAGTCTAGCATCCCGGAGTCGCCTCTTCACTGTTGACATTGAGACTGGTGTTTTGTGGGTACTATTTAATGAAGCTGCCAGTTGAGGACTTGTGAGGTGTCTGTTGGCTCTGGTAGACTGTTTTGTCTACCAGAGCCAATTCACCCTATAAATGGAAATGTAAGGTCCCTGGACTAAGGAGTAACGATAGGCTCCTTTAGTCCAATATTGGGCCATGATATTTCTAGCTGTTGTACATACAGTGGGGCAAAAAAGTATTTAGTCAGCCACCAATTGTGCAAGTTCTCCCACTTAAAAGATGAGAGAGGCCTGTAATTTTCATCATAGGTACATTTCAACTATGACAGACAAAATGAGAAAAAAAATCCAGAAAATCACATTGTAGGATTTTTAATGAATTTATTTGCAAATTATGGTGGAAAATAAGTATTTGGTCACCTACAAACAAGCAAGATTTCTGGCCCTCACAGACCTGTAACTTCTTCTTTAAGAGGCTCCTCTGTTCTCCACTCGTTACCTGTATTAATGGCATCTGTTTGAACTTGTTATCAGTATAAAAGACACCTGTCCACAACCTCAAACAGTCACACTCCAAACTCCACTATGGCCAAGACCAAAGAGCTGTCAAAGGACACCAGAAACAAAATTGTAGACCTACACCAGGCTGGGAAGACTGAATCTGCAATAGGTAAGCAGCTTGGTTTGAAGAAATCAACTGTGGACGCAATTATTAGGAAATGGAAGACATACAAGACCACTGATAATCTCCCTCGATCTGGGGCTCCATGCAAGATCTCACCCTGTGGGGTCAAAATGATCACAAGAACGGTGAGCAAAAATCCCAGAACCACACGGGGGGACCTAGTGAATGACCTACAGAGAGCTGGAACCAAAGTAACAAAGCCTACCATCAGTAACACACTACGACGCCAGGGACTCAAATCCTGCAGTGCCAGACATGTCCCCCTGCTTAAGCCAGTACATGTCCAGGCCCGTCTGAAGTTTGCTAGAGAGCATTTGGATGATCCAGAAAAATATTGGGAGAATGTCATATGGTCAGATGAAACCAAAATATAACTTTTTGGTAAAAACTCAACTCGTCGTGTTTGGAGGCCATAGAATGCTGAGTTGCATCCAAAGAACACCATACCTACTGTGAAGCATGGGGGTGGAAACATCATGCTTTGGGGCTGTTTTTCTGCAAAGGGACCAGGACGACTGATCCGTGTAAAGGAAAGAATGAATGGGGCCATGTATCGTGAGATTTTGAGTGAAAACCTCCTTCCATCAGCAAGGGCATTGAAGATGAAACGTGGCTGGGTCTTTCAGCATGACAATGATCCCAAACACACCGCCCGGGCAACGAAGGTGCTGGAGTGGCCTAGCCAGTCTCCAGATCTCAACCCCATAGAAAATCTTTGGAGGGAGTTGAAAGTCTGTGTTGCCCAGCAACAGCCCCAAAACATCACTGCTCTAGAGTAGATCTGCATTGAGGAATGGGCCAAAATACCAGCAACAGTGTGTGAAAACCTTGTGAAGACTTACAGAAAACGTTTGACCTCTGTCATTGCCAACAAAGGGTATATAACAAAGTATTGAGATAAACTTTTGTTATTGACCAAATACTTATTTTCCACCATAATTTGCAAATAAATGAATTAAAAATCCTACAATGTGATTTTCTGGATTTTTTCCCCTCATTTTGTCTGTCATAGTTGAAGTGTACCTATGATGACAATTACAGGCCTCTCTCATCTTTTTAAGTGGGAGAACTTGCACAATTGGTGGCTGACTAAATACTTTTTTGCCCCACTGTATGTATATAACGGGGTTTTATATATATATATATTTTTACAAGTGTACTGACAAGTGACTAAATGATTCCAGCTGCATCAAAAACCAATAAAGTGTTGACTTCAACTTCTGGATCAATTCATTGTGATAATTCTGAAATGTATTTGGATAAACTAGCTTATCATTTTTCATTTAAACTTAAATGTGTTGGCAAAGTAAACATGTTTCAATAAAACAGCAGATTAGTCTGTCAATATAGCAAATAAGTAGACATGACTTGTATTCAAGGCCAAGTTTATTTGCTCAGGAGACCGAGGTGAGTTTACACAGCAGTACACAGGAACAGTTATGGCAATGTATGACATATAGTACAGTAGAAAGAAAAATATACTACTTACGCTTATAATAAATACTACAGTTCTACAAAGGGAATACTTACATAATATGGTATGTTTGGTGGGTGCAGTGAGGTGTTCGGTATCACTTTGATACAAGGGGAGATTGTTGTTATGGGACCTTTCACATCTTTTGAGTCATCAACTTATTTGTTCATGGCCAATCATTGTGTACTGTCTGTATTCCTACAGTGGCAGCATGGTGTAGAATATGAGACATCCCACAAACACACATTAACTAGCTAGTTATAACACACAGTTATAGTTACTCCAAGACTAATATGAGTCATAAAGCCAAAGTAATTCCGCTACTCTCCGCCAACATCATTAAAACATGCACCCAGTTCTGATCCGAATGAGAGGCACCGAGGCTAGCTACTGTAGACTAGTTAGCTAACTAGCTATAATATTGTACTACGGTATATTTTAAGTATAGCAAAAACAGCTAGCTAAATTTGGCTAGCCTGGCTTGTAGAGGTACTAGCAAGCCTCGTTATGGCCGAATCGATCAAATTGTACTTTACTGAAAAACATTGCCTTGTGTAAAAAGATAGGTTTTACCGACAGCTACCGACAGCAAAACAACTTACTTTTTTGTAATTTGCCCTCCTGAGTCGTGGTCCAGCTGGTCTGCCGCCGCTGCTTGCTGGTCTCGCAACTCCTCTTCAGTTTATTCCGGCACAAATAAGTAGGGCTGTGTGTTCCTATGTAAAAGAACATCAAAAAATGTTTCATCGTCCAGCTCTTCTTGGGAAGAGGAATCATCAGAAGCAGCCATTGTAGCTAATTATTTAGCAATCTCGTATCGACAGTGCATGGTAACATAGCTCCAATGAAACTGTAAACTGGTACCGTCCCCGTTTGGAAAAGCCTGCCTTCGAGTTTGGGAGCAAGGAAGTAGGGCTCCCGTCAGGCTGTAGTCTTTACAAAGCCAGGGAAAATGAGTCAACCTAGATATGCTGCAACATCGTTGGGAGAAGTCCAATGGCTCTATTGAAGGACAACCATATCTACTCCCTGATACTGTGATCGTGCAATCGGCGAAACACAAAGGCCACAATAATTGCTACAAAACATGACTCCATTTTTTTTAGATCAGGCAGTAGGCTCAATCAACCAATGATGTTTCCCAGCGAGGAAATAAAAAAGACAGGTCTAGTGCATAATTATGTCTGAAACACGCTCTCATCAATCAGATTTAATAGATCTGTCTTTTCTTGTCTTTCATAAGAATCTTTTAACGCTGACATTTATTTTTGTCATATTATTAAGAGACAAATTACATCTACATTTGAGTCATTTAGCAGGCGCTCTTATCCAGATGACAGTGTGTCTGAACTGAAAGGCTGCGTGGCTCAGAGCCGGCTGCTGCTGTCTCGTCAAAACACAAGCACAAACTAGATGGTAACTTTACATGAAGTAAAGATGTGTGGCTTGCTTTAGATTTTTTTTAAAATGTGGTAGTGTAAGAAGTTGACATAGTTTTACTTTACTAAATAAAGCAAAGCAGTTATATGTAGTCAAAGTTACATTTACTAAAATAATTGGTCTGATTACTTTGATAGACTACTTTATCAACCTTATTACTTTGGATTGTGACACAATCAGGTCACGAAATGTCTAAACTACAGTTGTTGTGAAAACTGAAAGAATAAAGACAGGACAAAGTGATCTTCTGTCAGAAGATGGGAATAAAAGGCAGGATCATGTGGACAACACTTTTAGGAAAGCAAAGCAACGCAGAATAATAGATGCACAATTTTAGTTTGTAAAACCTTCAGTGTAAATTAAGTTTGATTTTAGTTGAATGATGATGTAATGATTAGAATATTGTAGGCTATTAATTTGGAGAGAGAAATATGATGGTGCATCTAGTGATGAAAGCGCTTTAGAAGTTGTTTTTTTGGTAGTTGAAGAACTATGTAGAATAGGTTCGTATGTAGACCTACTGATAGCTAGCTGTAGTTCTATCTCATTTTTAAAAAACTCTTTAGGCTAACAGTGATCGCTGAAAAGTACATTTCCTGAAGAAAATGTGATGTGCTTTCTAGCTTGTTTAAAAGTATGTATGGTTTTGAAATAAGTTATAGTAGTGGTAGTGTCTACAGTTTTAATTAATGGTGAATAGTTATAGTTGAACATGTAGGTTGATGAAAATATTGATTGATTGATTGATTGGTTCATAGGATAGGATAACCTGAACATGTGAAGGTTGGTTTGTTGTCTTTAGCTTGAACAGTTCAAGAGTTGCAATTATTATTGATGGATATTATACTGTATGCTAATGTATGCACATTTAAGTATTTATTTTACAGTGCCTTCAGAAAGTATTCACAATTTAATTTGAAAAATGTAGAATCTATGAGAATAGAAAGGTTCAAAACTTTTGTGAAACATCGCAGCACAGTTGAAAAATGTATGGTAAATATAAATTAAATCTGGATGGTGTTCAGAGATAGATGGGAGGGGTTGAGTGGAGCTGAATGGGACTAAAAACCATCCAAATATAACTATTGTAAAATATATGGTGCCCGTGAACTGTATATAGTATGTATAAGCTGTAAGTAGAAGCCTACGTTTTGTTGTCCATTAGTTTACTCCAATTAGGGGAGGGTTGTTAGGGGAAAATAATACATGAAAAATATAAAAATATATTTTATGTATATATATATATATATATTTTTTTTAAGTATATGGGGGATTGGAAAAGTGGCAATTACATTGATGGAAGTCACAATCTATCTGTGATATTACAGCTGATCTACCCCTTAATTAAAAAAATATTAATAATAAAGTATTCACAGTTCTTGTCTTTTTCCACATCTTGTTGTGTCACAGTCTGAATTTAAAATATATTAAATTGAGATGTTGTGTAGCTGGCCAACACACAAACCTCATAATGGCAAAGTGGAATGTGCAATCATAGTGTTTAACATGATTTTTGAATGACTACCTCATCTCAGTACCCCACACAAATAATTATCTGTAAGGTCCCACAATCGAGCAGTGAATTTCAAACACAGATTCAACCACAAAGACCAGGGAGGTTATCCAATGCCTTGCATAGAAGGGCACCTATTGGTAGAGCATGGTGAAGTTATTAATTACACGTTGGATGGTGTATCAATACATCCAGTCACTACAAAGATACACCCATCCTTTAAGTTGCCGGAGCGGAAAGTAACCGCTCAGGCATTGCACCATGAGGCTAATGGTGACTTTAAAAGTGTTACAGAGTTTCATGGCTGTGATAGGAGAACACTGACGATGCCTCAGCAACGTGGTAGTTACTCCACAAACTAACCTAAATGAATAGAAGGAAGCCTGTACAGAATAAAAATAATCCAAAACACGCGTCCTGTTTGCAATAAGGCACTAAAGTAAAACTGCAAAAAATGTGGCAAAGAAATTAGCTTTATTTCCTGAATAGTAAATGTTATGTTTGACGCAAATCCAATACGACACATCACTGAGTACCACTCTTCATATTTTCCATTATGCTGCATCACGTTATGGGAATAAACGTAATAGAGCTAAGCACAGGCAAAATCCTAGAGGAAAATATTGTTCAGTCTGCTTTCTAACAGACACTGGGAGACAAATTCACCTTTTAACTGGACAATAACCTAAAACACAAGGCCAAATATACACTCAAGTTGCTTACCAAGATGACATGAAATGTTCCTGAGTGGCCCAGTTACTGTTTTTGCTTAAATCGTCTTGAAAATCTATGGCAAGACTTGAAAATGGCTGTTTAACAATGATCAACAACCAACTTGACAGAGCTTGAAGAATTTAAAAAAGTATAATGTCCAAATATGGTACAATCCAGGTGTGCAAAGCTCTTAGAGCTGTAATTGCTGCCAAAGGTGATTCTAACATGTATTGTCTCAGGGGGTTGAATACTTATGTAATCAAGGCAAAGGATGAAGAATCTCAAATATAATATACTGTATATTGGATTTGTTTAACACTTTTTTGGTTAATACATGATTCCATATCTGTGATTTCATAGTTGTGATGTCTTCACTATTATTATACAATGTAGAAAATAGTGAAAATCAAGAAAAACCCTTGAATGAGTAGGTGTGTCCAAACTTTTGACTGGTACTGTACAGTCGTGGCCAAAAGTTTTGAGAATGAATTTTCACAAAGAAGAATTTTCACAAAGTCTGCTACCTCAGTTTGTATGATGGCAATTTGCATATACTCCAGCATGTTATGAAGAGTGATCAGATGAATTGCAATTAATTGCAAAGTCCCTCTTTGCCATGCAAATTGTAACGTTCTTCGTCGGGCGAAAGAGAGGAGGACCAAAATGCAGCGTGATGATGATTATCCATTTTAATAGAATACGAACAAAAACAATAAACCGACAAAATGAACGAAGACTAAACAGTCCCGTAACGTGAACAAAAACACAGGAACACTGGAAACAGGAACAATCACCCACACCCCACAATACAAAACAGGCTACCTAAATATGGTTCCCAATCAGAGACAACGACTAACACCTGCCTCTGATTGAGAACCATATCAGGCCAAACACATCGAAACAGACAAATTAGACATACAACATAGAATGCCCACTCATATCACACCCTGACCAAACCAAACATAGAAACAAACAACGCAAACTATGGTCAGAGTGTGACACAACTGAACTGAATCCCCCAAAAACATTTCCACTGCATTTCAGCCCTGCCACAAAAGAACCAGCTGACATCATGTCAGTGATTCTCTCGTTATAACACAGGTGTGAGTGTTGACGAGGACAAGGCTGGAGATCACTCTATCATGCTGATTGAGTTCGAATAACAGACTGGAAGCTTCAAAAGGAGGGTGGTGCTTGGAATCATTGTTCTTCCTCTGTCAGCCATGGTTACCTGCAAGGAAACATGTGCCGTCATCATTGCTTTGCACAAAAAGGGCTTCACCGGCAAGGATATTGCTGCCAGTAAGATTGCACCGAAATCAACCATTTATCGGATCATCAAAAACTTCAAGGAGAGCGGTTCAATTGTTGTGAAGAAGGCTTCAGGGCGCCCAAGAAAGTCCAGCAAGCGCCAGGACCGTCTCCTAAAGTTGATTCAGCTGCCGGCACCACCAGTACAGAGCTTGCTCAGGAATCGCAGCAGGTGTGAGTGCATCTGCACGCACAGTGAGGCGAAGACGTTTGGAGGATGGCCTTGTGTCAAGAAGGGCAGCAAAGAGGCCACTCCTATCCAGGAAAAACATCAGGGACAGACTGATATTCTGTCAAAAGTGCAGGGATTGGACTGCTGAGGACTGGGGTAAAGTCATTTTCTCTGATGAATCCCCTTTCTGATTGTTTGGGGCATCCGGAAAAAAGCTTGTCCGGAGAAGACAAGGTGAGCGCTACCATCAGTCCTGTGTCATGCCAACAGTAAAGCATCCTGAGACCATTAATGTGTGTGGTTGCTTCTCAGCCAAGGGAGTGGGTTCACTCACAATTTTGCCTAAGAACACAGCCATGAATAAAGAATGGTACTAACACATCATCCGAAAGCAACTTCTCCCAACCATCCAGGAACAGTTTGATGACGAACAATGCATTTTCCTGCATGATGGAGCACCTTGATTATGCAAGAATGGGCTGCCATCAGTCAGGATGTGGTCCAGAAGTTAATTGACAGCATGCCAGGGCGGATTGCAGAGGTCTTGAAAAAGAAGGGTCAATATTGCAAATATTGACTACTTGCATCAACTTCATGTAATTGTCAATAAAAGCCTTTGAGACTTATGAAATGCTTGTAATTATACTTCAGTATTCCATAGTAACATCTGACAAAAATATCTCAAGACACTGAAGCAGCAAACTTTGTGGAAATTAATATTTGTGTCATTCTCAAAACTTTTGACCACGACTGTATATACTTTTTTAATGTTCAAATCTTTCTTCCACTTTGACATTACAGAGCATTTTGTGTGGATCATTGATAAAAAAAAGGCAATTAAATCCATTTTAATCCCACCTTGTAACACAACAAAATGAAGAAAAAGTGGAGTGTGAATACTTTGTGAAGTCACTTAATAGTGCAGACAAAAGTTAGACCAGAGCTAGTGTGATCCAGAGTTAGCTAATTATGCACAGGACCAGATCAAACCAGCGCTACTGCAGACCAGAGCAGTAGTTTGGTCAGTATTTGTGGTCAGTGTCTAAACTACAGTTTTTGCATGTGAAAACTGAAAGAAGTGCATTGAGAAGAGATCGGGTAAAATATGAAGCGAGTGAACTGAGACAGCTTCACTCTGTCCAATTAGAGCAGCAAGATCAATTGGACAGCCCTCCCTTCTCTTTACAGACAGGCGAACTAGCCAGTTGAGTTATTTAGAGCGCAGAGCATGATCCTGAGAAGGAGGATGATGCGCTGTTGCCTCGGATGCTTCCTTGTAGCTACTTTCTTGGTGTTCACAATTCTTCACCATCATTACACTATTGTTCTAAATTCAATTACCTTCTTCACCCTCATCATAATATTTGCCTGTGCTGCCACGTGCACTTCTCTGTGTGTGTGAGTATCCATCGCAACGGCTCCATTTGGGCTGCTCAATGATGAGACATGAGAGAGCTGCTTTAGCTAGCTACTTTTTCTCACTCTAAACTCTGACAAACAGCTGTAACTTCTGATTGGCATGAGATAATTCTGTTTAGACTCTAGCAGAGAAGTAGACCAAGATGTCTGAAGTGCTGTGTTATTTCGGTTACTAAAACAGCTGTATCGTTAGATTGGTTGCAGATCTTTTTGCTTCAATTTCAGATTTGAATAGCAGGGAAATAGACCAGGTGTCATACCCTCTAACTTTTTGTTGCATTTACCGTGAATGGAAGTCGTTGTCGTTGCATTTACTGTGAATTGTATGTTGTAAATGATAATGTCACAATGGGACCTTTAGAATGTAGAGGGAATTCCGTGCAAGTGGATGAAGGACAAAAAAAAACGGACTAAAAGCTTAATCATTTAAAAAGTATAAAAGATATCAAAAAGTTGAATGACCTTTATAGCTTAAATAGTGTAAGAAGAATAGCGTTCAAAATAATAATAATAATAATAAGTATGATGAAGATTTAAAGGGGAGAGTCATGCTTCGCAAGCCTCAATACAAATATGAGCGAAGAAAGGGCTTCATGTTTGTAGAGTTACTATTTCCTTAACATTTGTACATGGAAGCACAGCCGCGAGCTGCCCAGTGACACGAGCCTACCAGACGAGCTAAATTACTTCTATGCTCGCTTCAAGGCAAGTAACACTGAAACATGCTTGAGAGCATCAGCTGTTCCGGACGATTGTGTGATCACGCCGTAGTCAATGTGAATAAGACCTATAAGGAGGTCAACATTCACAAGGCCGCAGGGCCAGACGGATTACCAGGACGTGTACTCCGAGCATGCGCTGACCAACTGGCAAGTGTCTTCACTGACATTTTCAACTTGTCCCTGACTTATTCTGTAATACCAACATGTTTCAAGCAGACCACCATAGTCCCTGTGCCCAAGAACACTAAATCAACCTGCCTAAATGACTACTGACCCGTAGCACTCACGTCTGTAGCCATGAAGTGCTTTGTAAGGCTGGTCATGGCTCACATCAACACCATTATCCCAGAAACCCTAGACCCTCTCCAATTTGTATACCGCCCCAACAGATTCACAGATGATGCAATCTCTATTGCACTCAACACTGCCCTTTCCCATCTGGACAAAAGGAACACTTATGTGAGAATGCTATTCATTGACTACAGCTCAGCGTTCAACACCATAGTTCTCTCAAAGCTCATCAATAAGCTAAGGACCCTAGGACTAAACACCTCCCTCTGCAACTGGATCCTGGACATCCTGAGGGCCGCCCCCAGGTGGTACTGGTAGGTAACAATACATTTGCCATGCTAATCCTCAACATGGGGGCCCCTCAGGGGTGCGTGCTTATTCCCCTTCTGTACTCCCTGTTCACTCATGACTGCATGGCCAGGCACGACTCCAACACCATCGTCAAGTTTGCCGATGACACAACAGTGGTAGGCCTGATCACCGACAACGATGAGACAGCCTATAGGGAGGAGGTCAGAGACCTGGCTGTGTGGTGCCAGGACAACAACCTCTCCCTCAACGTGATCAACACAAAGGAGATGATTGTGGACTGAATGAAAAGGAGGACAGAGCACACCCTCATTCTTATCGACAGGACTGTAGTGGAGCAGATTGAGAGCTTCAAGTTCCTTGGTGTCCACATTACCAACAAACTATCATGGTCCAAACACTAAGACAGTCATGAAGAGGACCCGACAAAGCCTATTCCCCCTTAGGAGACTGAAAATATTTGGCATGGGTCCTCAGATCCTCAAAAGGTTCTACAGCTGCACCATCGAGAGCATCCTGACTGGTTACATCACTGCCTGGTATGGCAACTGCTCGGCCTCCTACCACAAGGCACTACAGAGGGTAGTGCGTACGGCCCGGTACATCACTGGGGCCAAGCTTCCTGCCATCCAGGACCTCTATACCAGGGGATGTCAGAGGAAGGCCCTAAACATTGTCAAGGACTCTAGCGACCCTAGTCAAGGGCTACCTAGAACCCTCTTTTACGCTGCTGCTATTCTCTGTTTATTATCTATGCATAGTCACTTTAACTCTACTTACATGTGCATATTACCTCAATTACCTCGACTAAACGTTGTGCCCCAGCACATTGACTCTGTACCAGTATCACCTGTATATAACCTTGCTATTGCTACTTTACTGCTGCTTTTTATTTATTTGTTACTTTTATTATCTATTTTTTTACTTAACACAGATTTTTCTTAACTTCTTAATTAGGGCCGTGGTCCCGTGGTGGGAACATCAATCAGCGGAAATGTTCAAGAGCGCCACCTATAGTGGTTGATAAAACTCAAACTTTCATTAAAATGGACATACAATGTACTGAATTAAAGCTACACTCGTTGTGAATCTATCCACCAACTCAGATTTGTAAAATACTTTTCGGCAAAAGCATGAGAAGCTATTATCTGATAGCATGTATCCCCCAGAATACAGCAACGTCACCTAACGACAGATTTTGCGATAGCCGGGGGCTACTCAAAACGCAGAAATAAAATATAAAACATTCATTACCTTTGACGAGCTTCTTTCTTGGCACTTCTAGATGTCCCATAAACATCATTTTGGGTCTTTTTTCGATTAAATCGGTCCATATATAGCCTAGATATCGATCTATGAATACTGTGTGAACGAACAACGGAAAAAAATAGCTTTTTCTAAAGTAACGTCATTTTTTTTAAATTAAAAAAGTCGACGATAAACTTTCACAAAACACTTCGAAATACTTTTGTAATGCAACTTTAGGTATTAGTACACGTTAATAAGCGATAAAATTCATCAGGAGGCGATGGAAATAATTTAATCCGGTTCACCTTTAACAATTCCTGGAAGTGGCGCATGGATATTTATTTCCATTTCCAGTGATCAGATTTTCCTGCACTTTTCGATGAAACGCACGTTCTGTTATAGTCACAGCCGTGATTTAACCAGTTTTAGAAACGTCTGAGTGTTTTCTATCCACACATACTAATCATATGCATATACTATATTCCTGGCATGAATAGCAGGGCGCTGAAATGTTGCACGATTTTTAACAAAAAGCTGCGAAAATTCGCAGCTTCCCTAACAGGTTTTAAAGCATTGTTGGTTAAGGCCTTGCAAGTAAGCATTTCATTCGGCACATGTGACAAATACAATTTGATTAGACTTACTTTTTATTATTACTCATTAATGATCTATTTTATGTATGTGAGTTTAATTATTTATCTTTTAGATGGGGGGGGGTTGATGCCTGGGTGGGTAGGGCCTCCACTCTAAGTTGCTAACTCTTGCTGATTGAACAGCAGCTTGTGAACATCTTGATCCAGTCATTTGTAGTCTTGGTGGGAGATCTACAGTGGGGTAACTCCAGATGTTTGATCTCTTCATTCCAGGCTTGGCTTCATCCACTGAGAGAGCATCCTGCTTATTGTGCACTTCTGTCAGACCTGAATTTAAAAAATTTGATTACATGCCCTTTTAAGCTGTGCTACTGATCCAAGCCCAGCTTTCAGAACACACGCTCACACTCCATCCAACCAGAATCCTACTGGGATGATTGACGTCTGGAAGGGATGTTGATGAATGAAAATGACGCTAGGAGATATAAAAGAAGTGTGTCTATGGAGGGAAGGAGGGGAGTGGGTGATGGACAGACAGACAGACAGACAGACAGACAGACAGACAGACAGACAGACAGACAGACAGACAGACAGACAGACAGACAGACAGACAGACAGACAGACAGACAGACAGACAGACAGACAGACAGACAGACAGACAGACAGACAGACACGTAACCCCCCACAAAAACATATATCACATGCAGTATGTACAGTACATCACATGAGGTAAACAAGGGAAGGGAATGTACTTTTTTACAGCCTAATATTATTTATGAAAAGCATGAATATTAAAGTTACAGCTGTGTGTCTTTGTTCCTTCAGAATGATGCATTGGGCAGGCCGCATTGAGAAGGAGCTGGAGAAGACTATACAGTTGGTCACTGGAACCCAGCAGATAAGAGGGGTAAGTACTGGGAACTGGACTTCGTTTGAGGTTTAAGATCATATCTGATCCCATGCATCTACTGCAGAGGTAGCCTGCATAGTTCTGTCATACTATCCAGGTCTGTGCCCAAACAATTTGAGCTTTTACTTTTAAAAATGCACCTTTCCAGAAACAAGTCTCTCAGTGTTGCCGCTGATTATAAACCCCCCTCAGCCCCCAGCTGTGCCCTGGACACCATATGTGAATTGATTTCCCCCCATCTATCTTCAGAGTTCGTACTGTTAGGTGACCGAAACTTGGATATGCTTAACACCCCGGCCGTCTTACAATCTAAGCTAGACGCCCTCAATCTCACACAAATTATCAAGGAACCTACCAGGTACAACCCTAAATCCGTAACCATGGGCAACCTCTTAGATATCACCCTGACCAACTTTCCTTCTAAATACACCTCTGCTGTCTTCAACCAGGATCTCAGTGATCACTGCCTCATTGCCTGCGTGCGTAATGGGTCCGCGGTCAAACGACAACACCTCAAAATCTGGATCCCTACAAATCAGCTGGGCTAGACAATCTGGACCCTCTCATTCTAAAATTATCTGCCGAAATTGTTGCAACCCCTATTACTAGCTTGTTCAACCTCTCTTTCGTATCGTCTGAGATTTCCAAATATTGGAAAGCTGACGCAGTCATCCCCCTCTTCAAAGGGGGAGACACTCTAGACCCAAACTGTTACAGACCTATATTCATCCTACCCTGCCTTTCTAAGGTCTTCGAAAGCCAAGTTAACAAACAGATTACCGACCATTTAGAATCCCACCATACCTTCTCCGCTATGCAATCTGGTTTCAGAGCTGGTCATGGGTGCACCTCAGCCACACTCAAGGTCCTAAAAGATATCATAACCGCCATCGATAAGAGACATTTCTGTGCAGCCGTATTCATCGACCTGGCCAAGGCTTTCGACTCTGTCAATCACCACATTCTTATCGGCAGACTCAACAGCCTTGGTTTCTCAAATGATTGCCTCGCCTGGTTCACCAACTACTTCTCTGATAGAGTTCAGTGTGTCAAACCGGACGGTTCTGGCCTAGAATATGTGGAGAACTACAAATACCTAGGTGTCTGGTTAGACTATAAACTCTCCTTCCAGACTCACATTAAGCATCTCCAATCCAAAATTAAATCTAGAATTGGCTTCCTATTTCACAACAAAGCAAAGCATCCTTCACTCATGCTGCAAACAAACCCTATCCTACCGATCCTTGACCTCGGTAACATCATTTACAAAACAGCCTCCATTACTCTACTCAACAAATTGGATGTAGTCTATCACAGTGCCATCTGTTTTTATCACCAAAGCCCGATATACTATCCACCACTGCGGCCCTCGCCTCATACTCGCCGCCAAACCCACTGGATCCAGGTCATCTACAAGTCTCTGCTAGGTAAAGCCCCACCTTATCTCAGCTCACTGGTCACCATAGCAGCACCCACCCGTAGCACGCGCTCCAGCAGGTATATCTCACTGGTCACCCCCAAAGCCAATTCTTCATTTGGCTGCCTTTCCTTCCAGTTCTCTGCTGCCAATGACTGGAACGAATTGCAAAAATCACTGAAGCTGGAGACTCATATCTCCTTCACTAGCTTTAAGCACCAGCTATCAGAGCAGCTCACAGATCACTGCACCTGTACATAGCCCATCTGTAAATAGCCCATCCAACTACCTCATCCCCATACTGTATGTATTTATTTATCTTTCTCCTTTGCACCCCAGTATCTCTACTTGCACATTCATCTTCTGCACATCTACCATTCCAGCGTTTAATTGCTATATTATATTTGCTTCGCCACCATGGCCTATTTATTGCCTTTACCTCCCTTATCCTACCTCATTTGCACTCACTGTATATAGACTTTTTCTACTGTATTATTGACTGTATGTTTGTTTATTCCATGTGTAACTCTGTGTTGTTGTATGTGTCGAACTACTTTGCTTTATCTTGGCCAGGTTGCAGTTGTAAATGAGAACTTGTTCTCAACTAGCCTACCTGGTTAAATAAAGGTGTTCTCAACTAGCCTACCTGGTTAAATAAAGGTGTTCTCAACTAGCCTACCTGGTTAAATAAAGGTGTTCTCAACTAGCCTTCCTGGTTAAATAAAGGTGTTCTCAACTAGCCTACCTGGTTAAATAAAGGTGTTCTCAACCAGCCTACCTGGTTAAATAAAGGTGTTCTCAACTAGCCTACCTGGTTAAATAAAGGTGTTCTCAACTAGCCTACCTGGTTAAATAAAGGTGTTCTCAACTAGCCTACCTGGTTAAATAAAGGTGTTCTCAACTAGCCTACCTGGTTAAATAAAGGTGTTCTCAACTAGCCTACCTGGTTAAATAAAGGTGTTCTCAACTAGCCTACCTGGTTAAATAAAGGTGTTCTCAACTAGCCTACCTGGTTAAATAAAGGTGTTCTCAACTAGCCTACCTGGTTAAATAAAGGTGTTCTCAACTAGCCTACCTGGTTAAATAAAGGTGTTCTCAACTAGCCTACCTGGTTAAATAAAGGTGTTCTCAACTAGCCTACCTGGTTAAATAAAGGTGAAATAAAAGTAGATAATATACAAAAGTGAAATAAACAATGAAAATGAAGAGTAAACATTACACTCTCAGAAGTTCCAAAAGAAAAAAGACATTTCAAATGTAATATTATGTCTATATACAGTATTGTGCAAATGGTTAAAGTACAAAAGGAAAAATGAATAAACATATGGGTGATGGCTTTGTTATGGAAGTTTTGGGAATGGTTGTAGAATTTAGCGGCTATTTTCTGGATTTTGATAGTGGGTATCGGCCTAATTCTGCTCTGGGTGCATTATTTTGTGTTTTACGTTGTACACTGAGGATATTTTTGTAGAATTCTGCATGCAGAGTCTCAATTTGGTGTTTGTCCCATTTTGTGAATTATTGGTTGGTGGCTGGACCCCAGACCTCACAACCATAAAGGGCAATGGGTTCTATAACTGATTCAAGTATTTTTAGCCAAATCCTAATTGGTATGTCAAATTCTATGTTCCTTTTGATGGCATAGAAGGCCCTTCCTGCCTTGTCTTTCAGATCGTTCACAGCTTTGTGAAAGTTACCTGCGGCGCTGATGTTTAGGCCAAGCTATGTATCGTTTTTAGTGTGCTCTAGGGAAATGGTGTCTAGATATAATTTGTATTTGTGTTCCTGGCGACTGGACCTTTTTTGGAACAACATTATTTTGGTCTCACTAAGATTTACTGTCAGGGCCCAGGTCTGGCAGAAACTGTGCAGAAGATCTAGGTGCAGCTGTACACACTCCTTGGTTGGTGACAGAAGCACCAGATCATCAGCAAATAGTAGACATTTGACTTCAGGTTTTAGTAGGGTGAGGCCGGGTGCTGCAGACATTTTAGTGCCCTCGCCAATTTGTTGATATATATGTTGAAAAGGGTGAGGCTTAAGCTGCATCCCTGTCTCACCCCACGGCCCTGTGTGTATTTTTCGCCTATTTTAACCACGCTCTTGTTGTTTGTGTACATGGATTTTATAATGTTGTATGTTTTTCCCCCCAACACCACTTTCTATCCATTTGTATAGCAGACCCTCATGCCAAATTGGGTCAAAGGCTTTTTTGAAATCAACAAAGCATGAGAAGACTTTGCCTTTGTTTTGGTTTGTTTGTTTGTCAATTAGGGTGTGCAGAGTGAATACGTGGTCTGTCATAGGATAATTTGGTAAAAAGCCAATTTGACATTTGCTCTGTACTGAGGAAATGTACAAGTGCTATTTATGATAATGCAGAGGGTTTTCCCAGGGTTGCTGTTGACGCATTTCCCACAGTAGTTATTGAGGTCAAATTTGTCCCCATATTTATGGATTGGGGTGATCAGTCCTTGGTTCCAACTATTGGGGAAGATGCCAGACCTAAGGATGATGTTAAAAAGTTTAAGTATAGCCAATTGTAATTTGTTGTCTGTATATTTTATCATTTCATGTAGGATACCATCAACACCACAGGCCTTTTTGGGTTGGATGGTTTGTATTTCATCCTGTAGTTCATTCAAGGTCATTGGATAATCCAGTGGGTTCTGGTCATCTTTAATATTTGATTCTAAGATGTGTATTTGATCATGTATATGTTTTTGCTGTTTGTTCTTTGTTATAGAGCCAAAAAGATTGGAGTTTACCCATACCTCTCCATTTTGGATAGATACACTGTGTCATGACATTGGCCTCTTTGGGTATAGCAACCCCATCCCCCTCTCCCTGCCTCCCCCTTGCCTCCTTCAACTAGGCTGCTGTGGTCAGAGGTCGTAAATTCCCGAGAAGACCCTGCTACATGGCCACATAGTATAGAGAGAGTACATTTTCATAGAGGACAAAGGAAATCCTTCCACCTCACAGAACTTGAGGTACGAACAAATTTCATGTTCCGGAGAAAGTATAAAAGATCGGTGAAGAATCCAGCTACGAACTGGTCCGTTTGTCACAACTTGGGGAAGCTCATGGGAGATGGTGTGGCCACATTACCATAACGTGGTATATATAATAGCCTCAGATATGAGGTTTACATCTAATTGTTGTATAAGATGAATGAGTATTATACTGTTTGTATAATTGTGTAATATGATTTTGGACTGTTTAATGAAGAAAAATACAATTCCCTTTTGATTTGAACTAAATCAGAGGACCGCCCCTGAGCTCAGTTAGGGTCACACATCCTGGGACAGCCCTCTTCGGCCCTTCCGAATCAAACCCCCACTCAGGTTTTCGATCAGCAGACCGAGCTTACCTCAATTACGAGATGGCTAAAGGTTGCAGACCTTGTTTTTCTCCATTAGGAGGGACAAAGGTTGTAGACCATTGCTGAATCTTTTGTCCATACCACGTGGTTAAAATCTTAGACTATCGATACCGACAGAATAAGAACAAGTCTTTCATATTAATTACTAGTCTGCAGCTAGGAATTCACTATCATTGAACGCGAAGAACGACAACCGCTGAAACATCCATTCTATAACGAATGTCACTCTGAACAATCCCCTCTAACCATGACCGAGAGAGAGAGGGAGAGAGACGGACAATTCTACAAAAGAAATGAACTTTTCACCAGCGATCAAGATGACAGACTGATCGTAAATATATATATTGATTGCAATTGTTCTCGAATGAGTGAGCGTTCATGTGCAAAGGATTAGCATTTAAATTGTTATAATTATCACTTTGTAGTGACTTCTTATTCGACCCCCACTTCCCCTTTTGTCTAACAAGCCACCATTTATTTATTTTTATTTTATTTAACTAGGCAAGTCAGTTAAGAACAAATTCTTATTTTCAATAACAGCCTAGGAACAGTGGGTTAACTGCCTGTTCAGGGGCAGAACGACAGATTTGTACCTTGTCAGCTCAGGGATTTGAACTTGCAACCTTTCGGTTACTAGTCCAACGCTCTAACCACTAGGCTACCCTGCCGCCCCATCATGCTGGTTTAGCCCACTAGGGTACATTCCCCTATCATTTCTTGTAACCACATTTACCTTGTTTGCTTGTTTATGCATTTCTGTGAATTACTTAGTTAGTAATAAAGAAATGATTTAAGACAATTGATGTATGGATGACTCGTAGTGAAGACTGGGTTCGTGCAGATAACCAACAATTTACGACGTTTGGAATGAGACTAACGTGAGGTAAAGTAAATAATTAATTAATTCGAAGATGAATTGATCAGATAAAATATCTGAAAAGTTATTTTAGGAAATGATAACTTTGTCATCTGAATATTTTTCCTTGGTGCCCTGACTTCCTAGTAATTATGGTTACGTGATTAATCAGTCTAATCGCGTAATAACTAATTACAGAGAATCTTTGATAAAAACTATCAGTCTTCAGTTAATGAGAGTAAAGACACGACAACTGTAATTATTCATGTTGTTGTTTGTTTGTGTTTTCCAATTTCCCCAGAAGTGGTTAGAGTCTATGGATTCTTCAGTTACATCGAGCTGATTTCTGACGTACTGCTCCTTATTTTTCCGTAGTGTATTTCTGTATTGTTTTAGTGATTCACCATAGTGAAGGCGTAGACTCAGGTTTTCTGGGTCTCTATGTTTTTGGTTGGACAGGTTTCTCATTTTCTTTCTTAGGTTTCTGCATTCTTCATCAAACCATTTGTCATTGTTGGTCATTTTCATAGGTTTTCTGTTTGAAATTTTTAGATTTGATGGGGAAGCTAAGAGGTCAAATATACTATTTAGATTTTCTACTGCCAACTTTACACCTTCACTATTACAGTGGAACATTTTGTCCAGGAAGTTGTCTAAAAGGGATTGAATTTGTTGTTGCATAATTGTTTTTTGGTAGGTTTCCACACTACATTCCTTCCATCTATAGCATTTCTTAATATTACTGAACGTTCTGAGAGACTCTAGGTTGAGGTCAGTGATTAAGTAGTCTACGGTAGTACTGCCAAGAGATGAGCTATAGGTGTACCTACCATAGGAGTCCCCTCTCTCTCTCTCTCTCGCTCTCTCTCTCTCTCTCTCTCTCTCTCTCTCTCTCTCTCTTTCTCTCTGAAGCTAGGTCTACTGTTGTATTGCTTCTGGTCCAAATGGAATCAACACCAGCCGTGTGTCTACAGTATGTACTAAACTCTAGAGACCACACACATCTGGCCTCCTGTTTCTGTACTCTAGAGATGACACACATCTGGCCTCCTGTTTCTGTTTCTGTAGAGACGACACACATCTGGCCTCCTGTTTCTGTAGTCTAGAGACGACACACATCTGGCCTCCTGTTTCTGTTTCTGTAGGCTACAGACGACACACATCTGGCCTCCTGTTTCTGTTTCTGTAGTCTAGAGATGACACACACCTGGAATCCTGTTTCTGTTTCTGTCGTCTAGAGACGACACACATCTGGCCTCCTGTTTCTGATTCTGTAGTCTAGAGACGACACACATCTGGCCTCCTGTTTCTGTTTCTGTAGTCTACAGACGACACACATCTGGCCTCCTGTTTCTGTTTCTGTACTCTAGAGACGACACACATCTGGCCTCCTGTTTCTGTAGTCTAGAGACGACACACATCTGGCCTCCTGTTTCTGTTTCTGTACTCTAGAGACGACACACATCTGGCCTCCTGTTTCTGTTTCTGTAGTCTAGAGACGACACACATCTGGCCTCTTGTTTCTGTAGTCTAGAGACGACACACATCTGGCCTCCTGTTTCTGTTTCTGTAGTCTAGAGACGACACACATCTGGCCTCCTGTTTCTGTTTCTGTACTCTAGAGACGACACACATCTGGCCTCCTGTTTCTGTTTCTGTAGTCTAGAGACGACACACATCTGGCCTCCTGTTTCTGTTTCTGTACTCTAGAGACAACACACATCTGGCCTCCTGTTTCTGTTTCTGTACTCTAGA
Organism: Oncorhynchus nerka; assembly: GCF_034236695.1. NCBI lineage: Eukaryota > Metazoa > Chordata > Actinopteri > Salmoniformes > Salmonidae > Oncorhynchus > Oncorhynchus nerka. The sequence goes on from NC_088410.1 coordinate 85,887,377, forward strand.
GACGATACACATCTGGCCTCTTGTTTCTGTAGTCTAGAGACGACGCACATCTGGCCTCCTGTTTCTGTTTCTGTACTCTAGAGACGACACACATCTGGCCTCCTGTTTCTGTTTCTGTAGTCTAGAGACGACACACATCTGGTCTCCTGTTTCTGTTTCTGTACTCTAGAGACGACACACATCTGGCCTCCTGTTTCTGTTTCTGTACTCTAGAGACGACACACATCTGGTCTCCTGTTTCTGTTTCTGTACTCTAGAGACGACACACATCTGGCCTCCTGTTTCTGATTCTGTAGAGACGACACACATCTGGCCTCCTGTTTCTGTTTCTGTACTCTAGAGACAGCACACATCTGGCCTCCTGTTTCTGTACTCTAAAGACGACACACATCTGGCCTCCTGTTTCTGTACTCTAGAGACGACACACATCTGGCCTCCTGTTTCTGTACTCTAGAGACGACACACATCTGGCCTCCTGTTTCTGTTTCTGTACTCTAGAGACGGCACACATCTGGCCTCCTGTTTCTGTACTCTAGAGACGACACACACATCTAGCCTCCTGTTTATGAACTCTAGAGACAGCACACATCTGGCCTCTTGTTTCTGTACTCTATAGAGACGAAACACATCTGGCCTCCTGTTTCTGTACTCTAGAGACGACACACATCTGGCCTCCTGTTTCTGTTTCTGTACTCTAGAGACGGCACACATCTGGCCTCCTGTTTCTGTACTCTAGAGACGACACACACATCTAGCCTCCTGTTTATGAACTCTAGAGACAGCACACATCTGGCCTCTTGTTTCTGTACTCTATAGAGACGAAACACATCTGGCCTCCTGTTTATGAACTCTAGAGACAGCACACATCTGGCCTCTTGTTTCTGTACTCTATAGAGACGAAACACATCTGGCCTCCTGTTTATGAACTCTAGAGACGGCACACATCTGGCCTCTTGTTTCTGTACTCTAGAGACGACACACATCTGGCCTCCTGTTTCTGATTCTGTTCCTCTATCAGTGCTAGTGGTGGTGGCTAAGTGGTTTAGGTGTTTGTGTGGGCGGAGCGATGATGGTTGTTGTTGGTTGGCATGGGGATGTGTTGGTTGCTCTGACGTTGTAGCTTGATACAAAGATTATTTGCATTGTCTTACAGAGAAATACAATTTGGTATGTTGCTATTTACTCACTGATATACAGGCTTTGATGTTCCTAGTTTGTGTCAATATTCATTGAATAGGAATATGTGTGAATTTCCATAAGCAAATACAGCATGTGTATTTGTTTGTGTTTGCGCTGTCAGAAGGAATGAGATTGAGTGTATGTTGTGGGAATGGTAACTATTAGTCTAGACTAGTTAGTCTAATCTGTTTCAGTGAATACTGGCGGCTGGTACCCTAACAGTTAATAGTGTTGGGCCAGTAACCGAAAGGTTGCAAGTTCGAATGCCCCGAGCCGACTAGGTGAAAAGTCTGTCGATGTGCTCTTGAGCAAGGTACTTAGTGTGTATGTGTTAGTCTAAGGACTGTGTGCATGCGCGATAGTTGGTGTGAAAAAACATTTATCACGGCCCCAAACAGGAGTTGTCACAGGGTGTGCTAAATGGCCCAGCATGCCTAGAAAAGCCATTTTCTAAATGGATGCCTCTCTCTATACGTGTGTCTGATAGAAATCTTCCCAGGGCTATGCCGGCTGGTAACAAGATTGCCTCCCTTCACGCCCTCTTCCTCTCAATGAGTAGTTTATTCTCAGAGTTTTAAAAAATCACAGTAAAGAGTCTGCAAATATTTTTGGGTTTGTCTTACGCTGAGAGAGTGAAGGGAGGAAATTGAATTTAATGTGATCTATTCTGTGCCTCTTGCTTTAGATTTTCAAGCAGATAGATTGTGGGTATTTAGTGAAGGAGAGAAAGGGCAGAGAGGATGTGCTTGGTGAGAGAGAGAGGTAGGGTCGATATTGAAGGTTTTAAATTCAGGGGTAGACTGATGAATGAGAGAGAGGGTAGGTGTTTTTAGAATAGGAGGGGATTTGCGTGAGGGTATGGATGGATGATTTGACAGCAAGAACAGATATTAGGAGAACATGAACATATTTATAGAGACATCATTAGAGATGCATGATTTGAGAGCGAGAGAGAGAGATAATAGAGAGAGAGAATAGATAGCACGAGATAATGGAGAGAGAGAGCCTCTAATGAGGGAAGAAGGATGCTCTTTTCTGTCTCTCTCTTCCTCATTATAATCCTCATTGCTGTGATCTGTTCTGTTCTGAGAGAGGCTGCTGTGCTGTGGTGGACACTGGCATTCTTTTCATATCCTCAGGCTTAGTCAGACCTGTTTTGAGAATAATACCGTAGGATTACACCCACACACTTTCACCATGGGCTGGGCTACAGTAACTCTAGAGTTGATCAGAAAACACACACACGCACGCAGGCACACACACACACAGTTATGGCCATTCTTTCAACCCCTTTTCTAGAGAGATTCTTAAACTGCAAAGCACTGTAACATATGTTGGGCTCTTAATTCATTTCAATAAGAAGGGCCTAATCAGCATGAATCATTTAGCCTCATACACATGACGGCTCCTTAACCCCATATGCCCTGCACAGTACCAATAATTTACCACATACTGCGCTGCACTGGGCCTCTCTACCTCCCTCTTCCTCTCTTTTCTCCCTCACTCCTCTCTCCTGGTCTCTTAACCATGGTTATGGAATATAGCCTGGGAGTGGAAGACTGGGCTGATCCTAGTCTCTCCTAGTTTGTCTGTGAAGAAACACTGAGCTCCAGTATGAAGCCCAGGGGAACACTGAGCTCCAGTATGAAGCCCAGGAGGAACACTGAGCTGCAGTATGAAGACCAGGGGAAACACTGAGCGCCAGTATGAAGCCCAGGGGGAACACTGAGCGCCAGTATGAAGCCCAGGGGAAACACTGAGCTGCAGTATGAAGCCCAGGGGAAACACTGAGCGCCAGTATGAAGCCCAGGGGGAACACTGAGCGCCAGTATGAAGCCCAGGGGAAACACTGAGCGCCAGTATGAAGCCCAGAGGGAACACTGAGCTCCAGTATGAAGCCCAGGAGGAACACTGAGCTGCAGTATGAAGACCAGGGGAAACACTGAGCGCCAGTATGAAGCCCAGGGGGAACACTGAGCGCCAGTATGAAGCCCAGGGGAAACACTGAGCTGCAGTATGAAGCTCAGGGGAAACACTGAGCGCCAGTATGAAGCCCAGGGGGAACACTGAGCGCCAGTATGAAGCCCAGGGGAAACACTGAGCGCCAGTATGAAGCCCAGAGGGAACACTGAGCTCCAGTATGAAGCCCAGGGGAACACTGAGCTCCAGTATGAAGCCCAGGGGAACACTGAGCTCCAGTATGAAGCCCAGGGGAACACTGAGCTCCAGTATGAAGCCCAGGGGAAACACTGAGCGCCAGTATGAAGCCCAGGGGGAACACTGAGCTCCAGTATGAAGCCCAGGGGAACACTGAGCTCCAGTATGAAGCCCAGAGGGAACACTGAGCTCCAGAATGAAGCCCAGGGGAACACTGAGCTCCAGAATGAAGCCCAGGGGGAACACTGAGCTGCAGTATGAAGCCCAGGGGGAACACTGAGCGCCAGAATGAAGCCCAGGGGAAACACTGAGCTGCAGTATGAAGCCCAGGGGGAACACTGAGCTGCAGTATGAAGCCCAGGGGGAACACTGAGCTGCAGTATGAAGCCCAGGGGGAACACTGAGCTCCAGTATGAAGCCCAGGGGGAACACTGAGCTCCAGTATGAAGCCCAGGGGGAACACTGAGCGCCAGAATGAAGCCCAGGGGAAACACTGAGCTGCAGTATGAAGCCCAGGGGGAACACTGAGCTGCAGTATGAAGCCCAGGGGGAACACTGAGCTGCAGTATGAAGCCCAGGGGGAACACTGAGCTCCAGTATGAAGCCCAGGGGGAACACTGAGCTCCAGTATGAAACCCAGAGGGAACACTGAGCTCCAGTATGAAGCCCAGGGGGAACACTGAGCACCAGAATGAAGCCCAGGGGAAACACTGAGCTGCAGTATGAAGCCCAGGGGGAACACTGAGCTCCAGTATGAAGCCCAGGGGAATGTGTGTGGGAAGACCAGGATCAGAGAGAATTCAAATTAGAACACTTCAGATTCACTGATCCTTCAACAAATACAGAGAAGAGAGGAGAAGAGAGATACACACACACACATACAGTTGAAGTTGGAAGTTTACATACACCTTGTTTACATACACATCTGGTCTTGAATTCAAACAAACAGTAGCCCAGGCCAATGAAGCGACACAATGGTTGTACAATATTAGGAGGAAATATATATACAGTTGAAGTCAGAAGTTTACATACACCTTAGCCAAATACATTACAACTCAGGCTTTCACAATTCCTGTCATTTATTCCCAGTACAAATTCCCTGTTTTAGGTCAGTTAGGATCACCACTTTATTTTAAGATTGTGAAATAGTAGAGAGAATGATTTATTTCAGCTTTTATTTATTTATTCACATTCCCAGTGGGTCAGAAGTTTACATACACTCAATTAGTATTTGGTAGCATTGCCTTTAAATTGTTTAACTTGGGTCAAACGTTTCGGGTAGCCTTCCACAAGCTTCCCACAATAAGTTGGTTGAATGTTGGCCCATTCCTCCTGACAGAGTTGATGTAACTGAGTCAGGTTTGTAGGCCTCCTGGCTCACACACACTTTTTTCAGTTCTGCCCACAGATTTTCTATAGGATTGAGGTCAGGGCTTTGTGATGGCCACTCCAATACCTTGACTTTGCTGTCATGAAGCTATTTTGCCACCACTTTGGTAGTATGTTTGGGGTCATTTTCCATTTGGAAGACCCATTTGCAACCAAGCTTTAACTGCCTGACTGATGTCTTGAGATGTTGCTTCAATATATCCACATAATTTTCTTTCCTCATGATACCATCTATTTTGTGAAGTACACCAGTCCCTCCTGCAGCAAAGCACCCCCACAACATGATGCTGCCACCTCAATGCTTCACGGTTTGGATGGAGTTCTTCAGCTTGCAAGCCTCCCCCTTTTTCCTCCAAACATAACGATGGTCATTATGGCCAAACAGTTCTATTTTTGTTTCATCAGACCAGAGGACATTTCTACAAAAAGAATGATCTTTTTCCCCATGAGCAGTTGCAAACCATAGTCGGGCTTTTTTTATGGTGGTTTTGGAGCAGTGGCTTCTTCCTTGCTGAGTGGCCTTTCAGGTTATGTCGATATAGGACTCGTTTTACTGTGGATATAGATACTTTTGTACCTGTTTCCTCCAGCATCTTTACCAGATCCTTTGCTGTTGTTCTGGGATTGATTTGCACTTTTCACACCAAAGTACGTTCATCTCTAGGAGACAGAACGGGTCTCCTTCAAAATCAAATCAAATCAAATCCAATCAAATTTTATTTGTCACATACACATGGTTAGCAGATGTTAGTGCGAGTGTAGCGAAATGCTTGTGCTTCTAGTTCCGACAATGCAGTAATAACCAACAAGTAATCTAGCTAACAATTCCAAAACTACTACCTTATAGACACAAGTGTAAGGGGATAAAGAATATGTACATAAAGATATATGAATGAGTGATGGTACAGAGCGGCATAGGCAAGATACAGTAGATGGTATTGAGTGCAGTATATACATATGAGATGAGTATGTAAACAAAGTGGCATAGTTAAAGTGGCTAGTGATACATGTATTACATAAGGATGCAGTAGATGATATAGAGTACAGTATATACGTATACATATGAGATGAATAATGTAGGGTATGTAAACATTATATTAGGTCTGATGGCTGCGTGGTCCCATGGTGTTTATACTTGCGTACTATTGTTTATACAGATGAACGTGGTGCCTTCAGGCATTTGGAAATTGCTCCCAAGGATGAACCAGACTTGTGGAGGTCTACAATTTATTTTCTGAGGTCTTGGCTGATTTATTTTGGTTTTCCCATGATGTCAAGCAAAGAGGCACTGAGTTTGAAGGTAGGCCTTGAAATACATCCACAGGTACACCTCCAATTGACTCAAATGATGTCTATTAGCCTATCAGAAGCTTCTAAAACCATGACATCATTTTCTGGATTTTTTCAAGCTGTTTAAAGGCACAGTCAACGAGCAGATCATTTCATATGTAGACTTCTGACCCACTGGAATTGTGATACAGTGATTTAGAAGTGAAATAATCTGTCTGTAATCAATTGTTGGAAAAATTACTTGTACAATGTAGATGTCCTAACCGATTTGCTAAAACTATAGTTTGTTAAAAAGATATTTGTGGAGGGGAGGAGATACTGAGTGTTACTTTTGATTTTGACCCCCTTTTGTTCAGGGACACATTATTGTTCAACTTGTTCAGTTTATGTCGCAGTTGTTGTTATGTTCATACAAATATTTACACATGTTAAGTTTCCTGAAAATAAATGCAGTTGACAGTGAGATTATTTTTTTTTTGTTGCTGAGTTTAGTAACCAAAAAAGTGTTAAAACAACCGTCCCATGGAAGGGACACCGATCCCAAGAAGTTTTAAACAAATCAAAATATATTTTATATTTGAGATTCTTCATCCTTTGAGATTCTTCCCCCTTTGCCTTTATGACAGCTTAGCACACTCTTGGCATTCTCTCAACCAGCTTAACCTGGAATGCTTTTCTAACAGGCTTGAAGGAGTTCCCACATACAGTGGGGCAAAAAAGTGTTTAGTCAGCCACCAATTGTGCAAGTTCCACTTAAAAAATTGGGAGAGGCCTGTAATTTTCATCATAGGTACACTTCAACTATGAAAGACAAATGAGAATTTTTTTTTCTCCAGAAAATCACATTGTAGGATTATAATGAATTTATTTGCTAATTATGGTGGAAAATAAGTATTTGGTCAATAACAAAAGTTTATCTCAATACTTTGTTATATACCCTTTGTTGGCATTTGACAGAGGTCAAACGTTTGCTGTAAGTCTTCACAAGGTTTTCACATACTGTTGCTGGTATTTCGGCCCATTCCTCCATGCAGATCTCCTCTAGAGCAGTGCTGTTTTGGGGCTGTTGCTGGGCAACATGTACTTTCAACTCCCTCCAAAGATTTTCTATGGGGTTAAGATCTGGAGACTGGCTAGGCCACTTCAGGACCTTGAAATGCTTCTTACAAAGGCACTCCTTCGTTGCCCCGGCGGTGTGTTTGGGATCACTGTCATGCTGAAAGACCCAGCCACATTTCATCTTCAATGCCCTTGCTGATGGAAGGAGGTTTTCACTCAAAATCTCACGATACATGGCCCCATTCATTCTTTCCTTTACACGGATCAGTCATCCTGGTCCCTTTGCAGAAAAACAGCCCCAAAGCATGATGTTTCCACCCCCATGCTTCACAGTAGGTATGGTGTTCTTTGGATGCAACTCAGCATTCTTTGTCCTCCAAACACGACGAGTTGTCCTCCAAACACGACGGGTTCTATTTTGGTTTCATCTGACCATATGACATTCTCCCAATCTTCTTCTGGATCATCCAAATGCTCTCTAGCAAACTTCAGACGGGCCTGGACATGTACTGGCTTAAGCAGGGGGACAAACTAGTCTGGGACTGCAGGATTTGAGTCCCTGGCGGCGTAGTGTGTTATTGATGGTAGGCTTTGTTACTTTGGTCCCAGCTCCCTGCAGGTCATTCACTAGGTCCCCCCGTGTGGTTCTGGGATTTTTGCTCACCGTTCTTGTGATCATTTTGACCCCACGGGGTGAGATCTTGCGTGGAGTCAGTGGTATTGTATGTCTTCCATTTCCTAATAATTGCTCCCACAGTTGATTTCTTCAAACCAAGCTGCTTACCTATTGCAGATTCAGTCTTCCCAGCCTGGTGCAGGTCTACAATTTTGTTTCTGGTGTCCTTTGACAGCTCTTTGGTCTTGGCCATAGTGGAGTTTGGAGTGTGACTGTTTGAGGTTGTGGACAGGTGTCTTTTATACTGATAACAAGTTCAAACAGATGCCATTAATACAGTTAACGAGTGGAGGACAGAGGAGCCTCTTAAATAAGAAGTTACAGGTCTGTGAGAGCCAGAAATCTTGCTTGTTTGTAGGTGACCAAATACTTATTTTCCACCATAATTTGCAAATAAATTCATTAAAAAGTGTACCTATGATGAACATTACAGGCCTCTCTCATATTTTTAAGTGGGAGAACTTGCATAATTGGTGGCTGACTAAATACTTTTTTGCCCCACTGGATGCTGAGCACTTGTTGGCTGCATTTCCTTAACTTTGCAGTCCAACTCATCCCAAACCATCTCAATTGGGATGAGGTTGGGTGATTGTGGAGGCCAGGTCATCTGATGCAGCATTCCATCAGTCTCCTTTTTGGTCAAATAGCCCTTACACATCCTGGAAGTGTGTTTTGGGTCATTGTCCTGTTGAAAAATAAATGATAGTCTCACTAAGCGTAAACCAGATGGGATGGCTTATCGCTGCAGAATGCTGTGGTAGCCATGCTGGTTAAGTGTGCCTTCAATTCTAAATAAATCACAGACAGTGTCAACAGCAAAGCACCTCCACACCATCACACCTCCTTCTCCATACTTCCTGGTGTGAATCACACATGCGGTGATCATCTGTCCATCTACTCATAAAGACACCGTGGTTGGAACCAAATATTTCAAATTTGGACTCATCAGACGAAAGGACAGATTTCCACCGGTCTAATGTACATTGCTTGTGTTTCTTGGCCAAAGCAAGTATCTTCTTCCTATTGGTGTCCTTTAGTAGTGGTTTCTTTGCAGCAATTCAACCATGAAGGCCTGATTCATGCAGTCTCCTCTGAGCAGTTGATGTTGAGATGTGTCTGTTACTTGAACTCTGTGAAGAATTTATTTGGGCTGTAATCTGACGTGCAGTTATTCTAATTAATTTATCCTCTGCAGCAGAGGAAACTCTGGGTCTTCATTTCCTGTGGAGGTCCTCATGGGAGCCAGTTTCATCATAGCGCTTGATGGTTTATGCGACTGCACTTGAAGAAACGTTCAAATCAAATCAAATTTATTTCTATAGCCCTTCTTACATCAGCTGATTGATATCTGAAAGTGCTGTACAGAAACCCAGCCTAAAACCCCAAACAGCAAGCAATGCAGGTGTAGAAGCACGGTGGCTAGGAAAAACCTAGAAAGGTCAAAACCTAGGAAGAAACCTAGAGATGAACCATGCTATGAGGGGTGGCCAGTCCTGTTCTGGCTGTGCTGGGTGGAGATTGTAACAGAACATGGCCAAGATGTTCAAATGTTCATAAATGACCAGCATGGCCAAATAATAATAATCACAGTAGTTGTCGAGGGTGCAGCAAATCAGCACCTCAGGAGTAAATGTCAGTTGGCTTTTCATAGCCGATCATTAAGAGTATCTCTGCCGCTCCTGCTGTCTCTAGAGAGTTGAAAACAGCAGGTCTGGGACAGGTAGCACGTCCGGTGAACAGGTCAGGGTTCCATAGCCGCAGGCAGAACAGTTGAAACTGGAGCAGCAGCACGGCCAGGTGGACTGGGGACAGCAAGGAGTCATCATGCCAGGTAGTCCTGAGGCATGGTCCTAGGGCTCAGGTCCTCTGAGAAAGAGAAAGAAAGAGAGAAAGAGAGAATTAGGGAGAGCATACTTAAATTCACACAGGACACCCGATAAGATAGGAGAAGTACTCCAGATATAACAAACTGACCCTAGCCCCCGACACATAAAATACTGCATCATAAATACTGGAGGCTGAGACAGGAGGGGTCAGGAGACACTGTGGCCCCATCCGTTGAAACCCCCAGACACGGCCAAACAGGAAGGGTATAACCCCAAAATTCTTTTTTTATTTAAATATGTAACTTTCACACATTAACAAGTCTAATACAGCAAATGAAGCAAATAAACATATTTTTAATCTACCCATCGTGTCCGATTTCAAAAATGCTTTACAGCGATAGCATCACATATGATTATTATGGGATTATGGGATTATTATGTTAGGTCATAGCCAAGTCGAAAAAACACACAGTCATTTTCCCAGCCAAAGATAGGAGTCACAAAAAGCAGAAATATAGATACAATTAATCACTAACCTTTGATGATCTTCATCAGATGACACTCATAGGACATCATGAAACACAATACATGTATGTTTTGTTCGATAATGTGTATATTTATATCCAAAAATCTCAGTTTACATTGGCGCCTTACGTGCAGTAATGTTTTGATTCCAAAACATCCGGCGATTTTGCAGAAATACTCATAATAAACATTGATAAAAGATACAAGTGTTATTCATATAATTAAAGAGAGCTTCTCCTTAATGCAACCACTGTGTCAGATTTTTTTTTTAAACTATACGGAAAAAGCATAATCTGAGAACGGCGCTCAGAACCCAAAACAGCCAGAGGAATATCCATCATTTTGGAATCAACAAAGTTAGAAACAACACCATAAATATTCACTTACGTTTGATGATCTTCATCAGAAGGCACTCCCAGGAATCCCAGGAATCCCAGGAATCGACAATAAATGACTGATTTGTTCCATAAAGTTCCATAAAGTCCGTCATTTATGTCCAAATAGCCACTTGTTGTTAGCGTGTTCAGCCCAGTAATCCATCTTCATGAGGCTCAGGCACTTCATCCAGACAAAAACTTGAAATGTTCCGTTACAGTTTCTAACATGCCAAACGATGTATGGAATCAATCGTTAGGATGTTTTTCACATAAAACATCAATAATATTCCAACTGGAGAATTCCTTTGTCTTCAGAAAAACATTGGAACGAGAGGTAACTCTGTCGGGAGCGCACGTCATGAGACCGAGGCACTCTGCCAGACCACTGACTCAAAGAGGTCTCATGAGCCCCTCCTTTATAGTAGAATCCTCAAACCAGTTTCTAAAGACTGTTGACATCTAGTGGAAGCCCTAGGAAGTGCAACCGCATCCATATCTCAATGTGTATTCGGTAGGCCAAGCTTTGAAAAACTACAAACCTCAGATTTTTCTCAGGTTTTCACCTGCCATATGAGTTCTGTTATACTCACAGACATCATTCAAACAGTTTTAGAAACTTCAGAGTGTTTTCTATCCAATACTAATAATACTATGCATATATTATATTTTCATCCAAAACTGAAAATGCTGCCCCCTATCCCAAAAAGGTTAAAGTAATGATGGACTGTTGTTTCTCTTTGCTTATTTGAGCTGGTCTTGACATAATATAGACTATTGTCTTTTACCAAATAGCACTGCATTCTGTATTCCCACCCTACCTTGTCACAACACAACTGATTAGCTTAAAGTAATTTATAACAAGGCACACCTTTTAATTGAAATGCATTCCAGGTGACTACCTTATGAAGCTGGTTGAGAGAATGCAAAGAGTGTACAAAGCTGTCATCAAAGCAAAGTGCGGCTACTTTGAAGAATCTCAAATATAATATATATTTTGATTTGTTGTACACTTATTTGTTTACTACATGATTCCATGTGTGCTATTGATGTTTTCACTATTATTCTACAATGTAGAAACTTTTGACTGGTACTGTATATACAGTGCATTCTGAAAGTATTTAGACCCTTTGACTCAATCCACATTTTGTTAGGTTACAGCCTTGCTCTTTTCTTTTAGTAATAATAAATTAACTGAAATATCACATTTACATAAGTATTATTTGAGGAGTTTCTCACATTCTTCTTTGTAGATCCTCTCAAGATCTGTCAGGTTGGATGGGGAGCGTTGCTGCACAGCATTTTTCTGGTCTCTCCAGAGATGTTAGATCGGGTTCAAGTCCGGGCTCTGGCTGGGCCACTCATTGGCTGTGTTGTCTTGGTTCTGTGCTTAGGGTCATTGTCCTATTGGATGGTGACCCTTCCCCCCAGTCTGATGTCCTGAGCACTCTAGAGCAGGTTTTCATCAAGGATCTCTCTGTGCTTTTCTCCGTTCATCTTTCCCTCCATCCTGACTAGAATATTCTCCAAACACAGGCATCTCGGGCATTATCACTTAAATATACCACGGCTTTCAGCCAATCAGCATTCAGGACTCGAACCACCCAGGTTTATTCAACAAGACCTGTTGATATTGTTGAATTTGACTTGTTTTTTTAATCAATACACTAGTGTTAACTTTCCTGCTAAGCTTTCTCACCAGTATCTTCATTCCAATAATTATAATGTGATACAGCATTTTTGACATCTCTATCATCCCTGTGTATTTCCTAGCTGAGCTGTGTTCTCTTCCCAGAGCAAAGCCAGCTGAATGGGAATCAATAGAGTGGGATTTGAGGATACTGTTCACCATGTGGCATGTTGCCAGCATGCAGTGTTATGTCATTTCTGGACACATAAACATCTTATATCATTTGTTGCTCTGCTTGATTCCAGCATATTGGATTGCCCTATAAAGCTTTTTTTAAAGTAGCTTTACTGAATGTTAGAGGGGAATATGTTTCCCCCTTCATATCATGACCGTCAAGACTCATTTAGCATTGCACAGAGCTGTGCACAGCCTTCTCTATGAAGTTCACTAACTAATGGTACATTGGGGGGCAGATATGTGTAGCTAATGGCTGCTTTATAAATGAGAGGAGAACTGTGCACACATGTATCCTGCTGCTTCTGATTTCTCTGGTGGAGAAAGACCATGGTGCATTTTGTTAAAGGAAGACAGTATAGTAGAATGTCAGAATGGGATTAGAATGCTTTTAAAAGCCTACTGCCCATCAGAGGAGGGGGCTTTTTGGCTAGGCTGCACATCTCTTCTCCTCTCCTTCTCCTCCTTTGGAACAGAACTGTTATTTGCACTGGGTGTGTGCGTGTCTAATTTCTATCTTTCTCTGATTTCCCTGTTTCTGAGCGAAGCTGACAGATAGAGAGAAGGGTTTTGCCTCTGTGAAACAGGTCATTCTCTCAAGGGCATGACGCAGCAGGAGGAAAATGAAAGGTGCAACATCAGGAGTAGGTTTATAAAATAATAGGTGATACATAGAAATATATTTACAACCATTTAGGCCTACTTTCTTATGTTGAAACAGAAATGTAGAGTGACATTTTGGAGCTCTGGATGATCTCAGGAGCGAGGTGAATCCTGCTTCTTTTGTATACCAGTTTATAGAGAAGAATGCTTATGTCTCAGAGGGTATGTAAGTGAGTGAGTTTTAAGTAAGTGTGAGGCTATGTCAGACACTGTGGCTCACTAACTCTCCTTCACCTGCAGTTATTTCATCATACGGTAGGAATCATAGGTTTGAGGTGGGTAGACCTCAAACCTTTACAGATATCGATTTTCCTAAAGACATTTGAAATGTAATATTTATCAGGAATCAAGGTAAGACCCAAGTGCAGACTGTGTGAAGTAACAATGTTTATTTTGAACCACGGGGCCAGGCAAATGACAGGTCAAGGCAGGCATGGGTCGATAATCCAGAGCAGTGGCCAAGGTACATGACGGCAGGCAAGCTCAGGGTCAGGTCAGGCAGAGGTTGGTAATCCAGAGTAGAGGCAAAGGTACATGACGGCAGGCAGGCTCAGGGTCAGGTCAGGCAGGGGTTGGTAATCCAGAGTAGAGGCAAAGGTACATGACGGCAGGCAGGCTCAGGGTCAGGTCAGGCAGAGGTTGGTAATCCAGAGTAGAGGCAAAGGTACATGACGGCAGGCAGGCTCAGGGTCAGGTCAGGCAGAGGTTGGTAATCCAGAGTAGAGGCAAAGGTACATGACGGCAGGCAGGCTCAGGGTCAGGTCAGGCAGAGGTTGGTAATCCAGAGTAGAGGCAAAGGTACATGACGGCAGGCAGGCTCAGGGTCAGGTCAGGCAGAGGTTGGTAATCCAGAGTAGAGGCAAAGGTACATGACGGCAGGCAGGCTCAGGGTCAGGTCAGGCAGAGGTTGGTAATCCAGAGTAGAGGCAAAGGTACATGACGGCAGGCAGGCTCAGGGTCAGGTCAGGCAGAGGTTGGTAATCCAGAGTAGAGGCAAAGGTACATGACGGCAGGCAGGCTCAGGTCAGGCAGAGGTTGGTAATCCAGAGTAGAGGCAAAGGTACATGACGGCAGGCAGGCTCAGGTCAGGCAGAGGTTGGTAATCCAGAGTAGAGGCAAAGGTACAGGGCGGCAGGCAGGCTCAGGGTCAGGTCAGGCAGAGGTAGGTAATCCAGAGGTGGAGCAAAGGTACCGGGCGGCAGGCAGGCTCAGGGTCAGGTCAGGCAGTATGGTCAGGCAGGTGGGTTCAGAGTCAAGGCAGGAAAGGATCAAAACCAGGAGGACTAGCAAAAAACAGAGAAGAGGAAAAAGCAGGATCACAGAGTAACACACTGGTTGATTTGACAAAACAAGACGAACTGGCACAGACAAACAGAAAACACAGGTATAAATTCCCAGGGGATAATGGGGAAGATGGGTGACACCTGGAGGGGGTGGAGACAAGCACAACGACAGGTGAAACAGATCAGGGTGTGAGAAGGTATTTGACTTCAGATTCTAGTAGGGTGAGGCTGGGTGTCGTAGACTGTTCTAGTGACCTTGCCAATTTGTTGATATATATGTTGAAGATGGTGGGGCTTAAACTAAAACCCTGTCTCACCCCATGGTCCTGTGGAAAGAAATGTGTGTGTTATTTGCCAATTTTAACCGCACACTTGTTGTTTGTGTACATGGATTTTATGTCATATGTTTTCCCCTAACACCACTTTCTATCAATTTGTAAAGCAAACCCTCATGCCAAAATGAGTCAGGCTTTTTTGAAGGCTTTTTTGAAACCAACAAAGCATGGGAAGACTTTGCCTTTGTTTTGGATTGTTTGTTTGTCAATTAGGTTGTGCAGGGTAAATACGTGGTCTTTCATACAGTAGTTTGGTAAAAAGCCAATTTGACATTTGCTCAGTACATTGTTTTCACTGAGGAAATGTATGAGTCTGCTGTTAATGTTAATGCGGAAGATTTTCCCAAGGTTGTTGTTCAAATCAAATCAAATTTATTTGTCACATACACATGGTTAGCAGATGTTAATGCGAGTGTAGCGGAATGCTTGTGCTTCTAGTTCCGACAATGCAGTAATAACCAACGAGTAATCTAACCTAACAATTCCAAAACTACTACCTTATACACACAAGTGTAAAGGGATAAAGAATATGTACATAAAGATATATAAATGAGTGATGGTACAGAACGGCATAGGCAAGATGCAGTAGATGATATCGAGTACAGTATATACATATGAGATGAGTAATGTAGGGTGTGTAAACAAAGTGGCATAGTTTAAAGTGGCTAGTGATACATGTATTACATAAAGATGCAGTAGATGATATAGAGTACAGTATATACATATACATATGAGATGAGTAATATAGGGTATGTAAACATTATATTAAGTAGCATTGTTTAAAGTGGCTAGTGATATATTTTACATACATTTCCATAAATTCCCATTATTAAAGTGGCTGGAGTTGAGTCAGTGTGTTGGCAGCAGCCACTCAATGTTAGTGGTGGCTGTTTAACAGTCTGCTGGCCTTGAGATAGAAGCTGTTTTTCAGTCTCTCGGTCCCTGCTTTGATGCACCTATACTGACCTCGCCTTCTGGATGATAGCGGGGTGAACAGGCAGTAGATCGGGTGGTTGTTGTCCTTGATGATCTTTATGGCCTTCCTGTGACATTGGGTGGTGTAGGTTCCCCGGAGGGCAGGTAGTTCGCACCCGGTGATGCGTTGTGCAGACCTCACTACCCTCTGGAGAGCCTTACGGTTGTGGGCGGAGCAGTTGCTGTACCAGGCGTTGATACAGCCCGACAGGATGCTCTCGATTGTGCATCTGTAGAAGTTTGTGAGTGCTTTTGGTGACAAGCCAAATTTCTTCAGCCTCCTGAGGTTGAAGAGGCACTGCTGCGCCTTCTTCACGATGCTGTGTATGTGGGTGTACCAATTCAGTTTGTCTGTGATGTGTACGCCGAGGAACTTAAAACTTACTACCATCTCCACTACTGTCCCGTCGATGTGGATAGGGGGGTGCTCCTTCTGCAGTTTTCTGAAGTCCACAATCATCTTCTTTGTTTTGTTGACGTTGAGTGTGAGGTTATTTTCCTGACACCACACTCCGAGGGCCCTCACCTCCTCCCTGTAGGCCGTCTCGTCATTGTTGGTAATCAAGCCTACCACTGTAGTGTCGTCCGCAAACTTGATGATTGAGTTGGAGGTGTGCATGGCCACACAGTCGTGGGTGAACAGGGAGTACAGGAGAGGGCTCAGAACGCACCCTTGTGGGGCCCCAGTGTTGAGGATCAGCGGGGTGGAAATGTTGTTACCTACGCTCACCACCTGGGGGCGGCCCGTCTTGCACAGGGTACTGGACCCAGGGTCTTCAGCTTGATGACGAGTTTGGAGGGTACTATGGTGTTAAATGCTGAGCTGTAGTCGATGAACAGCATTCTCACATATGTATTCCTCTTCTCCAGATGGGTTAGGGAAGTGTGCAGTGTGGTTGAGATTGCAACGTCTGTGGACCTATTTGGGCGGTAAGCAAATTGGAGTGGGTCTCGGGTGTCGGTGAGCGGTGGAGTTGGAGGTGATATGGTCCTTGACTAGTCTCTCAAAGCACTTCATGATGACGGAAGTGAGTGCTACGGGGCGGTAGTCGTTTAGCTCAGTTACCTTAACTTTCTTCGGAACAGGGGCAATGGTGGCCCTCTTGAAGCATGTGGGAACAGCAGACTGGGATAAGGATTGATTGAATATGTCCGTAAACACACCAGCCAGCTGGTCTGAGCATGCTCTGAGGACGCAGCTGGGGATGCCATCTGGGCCTGCAGCCTTGCGAGGGTTAACACGTTTAAATGTTTTACTCACGTTGGCTGCAGTGAAGGAGAGTCCGCAGGTTTTGGTTGCGGGCATGTCAGTGGCACTGTAGTGGAATCAGATTGGTCGGACCAGCGTTGAACAGACCTGAGCGCGGGAGCTTCTTGTTTTAGTTTCTGTCTGTAGGCAGGGAGCAACAAAATGGAGTTGTGGTCAGCTTTTCTGAAAGGAGGGCGGGGGAGGGCCTTATATGCGTCGCCGAAGTTAGAATAGCAATGTTCTAAGGTTTTACCAGCCCTGGTTGCGCAATCGATATGCTGATACTATTTAGGGAGTCTTGTTTTCAGATTAGCCTTGTTAAAATCCCCAGCTACAATGAATGCAGCCTCAGGATATGTGGTTTCCAGTTTGCAAAGAGTAAAATAAAGTTTGTTCAGGGCCATCGATGTGTCTGCTTGGGGGGGAATATATACGGCTGTGATTATAATCGAAGAGAATTCCCTTGGTAGATAATACGGTCGATATTTGATTGTGAGGAATTCTGAATCAGGTGAACAGAAGGACTTGAGTTCCTGTATGTTGCTGTGATCACACCACGTCTCGTTAATCATAAGGCATACGCCCCCGCCCCTCTTCTTACCGGAAAGATGTTTGTTTCTGTCGGCGCGATGCGTGAAGAAACCTGCTGGCTGCACCGATTCCGTTAGCGTCTCTCGAGTGAGCCATGTTTCCGTGAAGCAAAGAACGTTACAGTCTCTGATGTCTCTCTGGAATGCTACCCTTGCTCGGATTACATCAACATTGTGGTCAAGAGACTGGACATTGGCGAGTAGTATGCTAGGGAGTGGTGCGCGATGTGCCCGTATCCAGGAGCCTGACCAGAAGACCGCTTCGTTTGCCTCTTTTACGACGTTGTTGTTTTGGGTCGCAGGCTGGGATCCATTCCGTTGTCCTGGGTGGAAGGCAGAACACAGGATCCGCTTCGCAAATGTCAAATTCCTGGTCGTACTGATGGTGAGTTGACGTTGCTCTTATATTCAGTAGTTCTTCCCGACTGTATGTAATGAAAGCTAAGATTACCTGGGGTACCAATGTAAGAAATAATACGTAAAAAAATTAAAATACTGCATAGTTTCCTGGAAACGCGAAGCGAGGCGGCCATCTCTGTCAGCGCCGGATGTTTGTACCTGAACCAGATGAATATGTTGACGCATATTCCACTGTAGTTATTGAGGTCAAATTTGTCTCCACTGTTTTGGATTGGGGTGATCAGTCTTTGGTTCCGAATATTGGGGAAGATGCCAGAACTAAGGATGATGTTAAAGAGTTTTGTTGTCTGTATATTTCATTGAGGATACCATCAACACCACAGGCCTTTTTGGATTGGAGGGTTTGTATTTTGTCCTGTAGTCCTGTAGTTCATTCAATGTAATAGGAGATTCCGGTCATCACCGCTAACTCAGACATCTGCCAGCCTCAACCCGGTTAACTCCGGCCAGCCTGCACAGCGCAATATCAACCCAGAGAATATCGGACATCTCCGGATTCCTACCGCATGTTCTGAACCTTTACTCCGGATCATCGCAGTTAGCTAGCTGCTATCCCAGTGGCTACTCCTGGCTAACGTCTCTGTCTCGAAGCAAGCACCAGTTAGCCTGGAGCTAGCCTCGAGGTAGGCCCATCTCCCAGCTAGCCGAGGAAATCCATCAGATTATTCCATAATTCCAGGCCAATTGGCCAGGACCCTTTGCTCCCGACACGGAGCCCCACCAATCCATTATGACTGGTCTGCCAATGTAACCGTCTGAGGGGGCTCTCCCATTGCAGGCTCTCCCATTGCGACATCCCCCTGAGGCCCATCTGCTAGCCAGCTGCTAGCCCCGGCCTGCTAGCTGTCTGAATTGCTGTGCCTCCAGCTCGCCTAGCTACTCACTGGATCCTATGATCACTCGGCTACACATGCCTCTCCCTAATGTCAATATGCCTTGTCTATGGCTGTTTTACAGTAATTTTTGTCTTAATTCACTGTAGAGCCTCCAGCCCTGTTCAATATGCCTAATGTAGCTGTCACGACTTCTGCCGATGTTGGTCCCGCTCCTTGTCTCTTCCTTATTGACTCTCCTGCGTTTCCCGTGGTGCTGGGCCTACCTTGGTTAGCTTGTCATAACCCCACTGTTTCTTGGCGACAGAGGGCTCTCACAGGGTGGTCGCGAGAGTGCTCAGGTAGGTGTTTAGGGGTTTCCGTTGGTGCTACTATGGTGGAGAGTCCAGACCAGGTCTCCACCGTGCGCATTCCCCCTGAATATGCCGAATTGGCTCTCGCCATCTCCAAAAAGAAGGCGACTCAATTACCACCTCATCGACGGGGCGATTGTGCGATATATCTCCTGGTAGACTCTGCAATTCCCATGAGTCACATGTATCCCCTCTCACAGGCGGAGACAGAGGCTATGGAAGACGGCTTTCAGTACCACCTCTGGGCACTATGAGTACCTAGTCATGCCGTACGGGTTGATAAATGCTCCATCAGTCTTCCATGCTTTTGTAGATGACATTTTCAGGGACCTGCACGGGCAGGGTGTGGTGGTGTTAATTGATGACATTTTGATATACTCCGCTACACACGCCGAGCATGTGTCCCTGGTGCACAGAGTGCTTGGTTGCCTGTTGGAGCATGACCTGTATGTCAAGGCTGAGAAATGCCTGTTCTTCCAACAGTCAGTCTCCTTCCTAGGGTATCACATTTCCACGTCAAGGGTGGAGATGGAGAATGACCGCATTGCAGCCGTACGTAATTGGCCGGCTCCCACCATGGTAAAGGAGGTGCAGCGATTCTTAGGGTTTGCCAACTACTACTGGAGGTTTATCCAGGGTTTTGGTCAGGTAGCGGCTCCCATTACCTCACTGAAGGGGGGACTGATGCGCTTGCAGTGGTAAGCTGAGGTGGACAGGGATTTTAGTCACCTGAGGGCTCTGTTTACCTCGGCTACCTCGGTTTTTCACCCGTTTTGTGTTTACCCTTTCCTACAGACCAGGCTCCCAGAACGTTAAGGCAGACGCATTGTCCCGGCTCTATGACACAGATGAACGGCCCATGGATCCCACTTGGATCCCACTGCCATACTCGCCGCCTCTTGCCTGGTGGTGCCGGTAGTGTGGGACATGGACGCGGACATTGAGCGGGCATCACGTGCAGAGCCTGCTCCCCTCCAAATCAAATCAAATCAAATCAAATCAAATCAAATTTATTTATATAGCCCTTCGTACATCAGCTGATATCTCAAAGTGCTGTACAGAAACCCAGCCTAAAACCCCAAACAGCAAACAATGCAGGTGTAAAAGCACGGTGGCTAGGAAAAACTCCCTAGAAAGGCCAAAACCTAGGAAGAAACCTAGAGAGGAACCAGGCTATGTGGGGTGGCCAGTCCTCTTCTGGCTGTGCCGGGTGGAGATTATAACAGAACATGGCCAAGATGTTCAAATGTTCATAAATGACCAGCATGGTCGAATAATAGTAAGGCAGAACAGTTGAAACTGGAGCAGCAGCATGGCCAGGTGGACTGGGGACAGCAAGGAGTCATCATGTTAGGTAGTCCTGGGACATGGTCCTAGGGCCCAGGCCAGTTGAAACTGGAGCAGCACAGTCAGGTGGACTGGGGACAGCAAGGAGTCATCATGTCAGGTAGTCCTGGGGCACGGTCCTAGGGCTCAGGTCCTCAGAGAGAGAGAAAGAAAGAGAGAATTAGAGAGAGCATATGTGGGGTGGCCAGTCCTCTTCTGGCTGTGCCGGGTGGAGATTATAACAGAACATGGCCAAGATGTTCAAATGTTCATAAATGACCAGCATGGTTGAATAATAGTAAGGCAGAACAGTTGAAACTGGAGCAGCAGCATAGCCAGGTGGACTGGGGACAGCAAGGAGTCATCATGTCAGGTAGTCCTGGGACATGGTCCTAGGGCCCAGGCCAGTTGAAACTGGAGCAGCAGCATGGCCAGGTGGACTGGGGACAGCAAGGAGTCATCATGTCAGGTAGTCCTGGGGCATGGTCCTAGGGCTCAGGTCCTCCGAGAGAGAGAAAGAAAGAGAGAAGGAGAGAATTAGAGAACGCACACTTAGATTCACACAGGACACCGAATAGGACAGGAGAAGTACTCCAGATATAACAAACTGACCCTAGCCCCCCGACACATAAACTAATGCAGCATAAATACTGGAGGCTGAGACAGGAGGGGTCAGGAGACACTGTGGCCCCATCCGAGGACACCCCGGACAGGGCCAAACAGGAAGGATATAACCCCACCCACTTTGCCAAAGCACAGCCCCCACACCACTAGAGGGATATCTTCAACCACCAACTTACCATCCTGAGACAAGGCCGAGTATAGCCCACAAAGATCTCCGCCACGGCACAACCCAAGGGGGGCGCCAACCCAGACAGGCCGACCACAACAGTGAATCAACCCACCCAGGTGACGCACCCCCCCAGGGACGGCATGAGAGAGCCCCAGTAAGCCAGTGACTCAGCCCCGTAACAGGGTAGAGGCAGAGAATCCCAGTGGAAAGAGGGGAATCGGCCAGGCAGAGACAGCAAGGGCGGTTCGTTGCTCCAGAGCCTTTCCGTTCACCTTCCCACTCCTGGGCCAGACTACACTCAATCATATGACCCACTGAAGAGATGAGTCTTCAGTAAAGACTTAAAGGTTGAGACCGAGTTTGCGTCTCTGACATGGGTAGGCAGACCGTTCCATAAAAATGGAGCTCTATAGGAGAAAGCCCTGCCTCCAGCTGTTTGCTTAGAAATTCTAGGGACAATTAGGAGGCCTGCGTCTTGTGACCGTAGCGTACGTGTAGGTATGTACGGCAGGGCCAAATCAGAGAGATAGGTAGGAGCAAGCCCATGTAATGCTTTGTAGGTTAGCAGTAAAACCTTGAAATCAGCCCTTGCTTTGACAGGAAGCCAGTGTAGAGAGGCTAGCACTGGAGTAATATGATCAAATTTTTTGGTTCTAGTCAGGATTCTAGCAGCCGTATTCAGCACTAACTGAAGTTTATTTAGTGCTTTATCCGGGTAGCCGGAAAATAGAGCATTGCAGTAGTCTAACCTAGAAGTGACAAAAGCATGGATTAATTTTTCTGCATCATTTTTGGACAGAAAGTTTCTGATTTTTGCAATGTTACGTAGATGGAAAAAAGCTGTCCTCGAAAGTTTGCAGCCATCCACTTCCTTATGTCTGAAACACATGCTTCTAGCGAGGGCAATTTTGGGGCTTCACCATGTTTCATTGAAATGTACAGCTGTGTGTCATCCGCATAGCAGTGAAAGTTTACATTATGTTTTCGAATAACATCCCCAAGAGGTAAAATATATAGTGAAAACAATAGTGGTCCTAAAACAGAACCTTGAGGAACACCGAAATTTACAGTTGATTTGTCAGAGGACAAACCATTCACAGAGACAAACTGATATCTTTCCGACAGATAAGATCTAAACCAGGCCAGAACATGTCCGTGTAGACCAATTTGGGTTTCCAATCTCTCCAAAAGAATGTGGTGATCGATGGTGTCAAAAGCAGCACTAAGGTCTAGGAGCACGAGGACAGATGCAGAGCCTCGGTCCGTTGCCATTAAAATGTCATTTACCACCTTCACAAGTGCCGTCTCAGTGCTATGATGGGGTCTAAAACCAGACTGAAGCATTTCGTATACATTGTTTGTCTTCAGGAAGGCAGTGAGTTGCTGCGCAACAGCCTTCTCTAAAATTTTTGAGAGGAATGGAAGATTCGATATAGGCCGATAGTTTTTTATATTTTCTGGGTCAAGGTTTGGCTTTTTCAAGAGAGGCTTTATTACTGCCACTTTTAGTGAGTTTGGTACACATCCAGTGGATAGAGAGCCGTTTATTATGTTCAACATAGGAGGGCCAAGCACAGGAAGCAGGTCTTTCAGTAGTTTAGTTGGAATAGGGTCCAGTATGCAGCTTGAAGGTTTAGAGGCCATGATTATTTTCATCATTGTGTCAAGAGATATAGTACTAAAAGACTTGAGCGTCTCTCTTGATCCTAGGTCCTGGCAGAGTTGTGCAGACTCAGGACAACTGAGGTTTGGAGGAATACGCAGGTTTAAAGAGGAGTCCGTAATTTGCTTTCTAATAATCATAATCTTTTCATGAATTTATCACTGCTAAAGTGAAAGTCATCCTCTCTTGGGGAATGCTGCTTTTTAGTTAGTTTTGCGACAGTATCAAAAAGGAATTTCGGATTGTTCTTATTTTCCTCAATTAAGTTAGAAAAATAGGATGATCGAGCAGCAGTAAGGGCTCTTCGGTACTGCACGGTACCGTCCTTCCAAGCTAGTCGGAAGACTTCCAGTTTGGTGTTGCGCCATTTCCGTTCCAATTTTCTGGAAGCTTGCTTCAGAGCTCGGGTATTTTCTGTGTACCAGGGAGCTAGTTTCTTATGAGACATTTTTTTAGTTTTTAGGGGTGCAACTGCATCTAGGGTATTGCGCAAGGTTAAATTGAGATACTCAGTTAGGTGGTTAACGGATTTTTGTCCTCTGGCGTCCTTGGGTAGGCAGAGGGAGTCTGGAAGGGCATCAAGGAATCTTTGTGTTGTCTGTGAATTTATAGCACGACTTTTGATGTTCCTTGGTCCAGTGTCCAGCTGGGCGTCTGTACGTTCCGTCCGCTGTCCGCGACCGGCTGATCTATTGGGCACACACCTCTGGTCATCCTGGGATCGGTCGGACGGTGCTCTGTCTTAGTGGGAAATACTGGTGGCCCACTTTGGCTAAGGACGTGAGGGTTTATGTGTCCTCCTGCTCGGTGTGCGCCCAGTGTAAGAATCCTAGGCACCTGCCCAGAGGTAAGTTACAGCCCTTACCCGTTCCACAACGGCCTTGGTTGCACTTGTCGGTGGATTTCATAACCGATCTTCACCTTCACAGGGTAACACCACGATCCTGGTAATTGTGAAGTCCTGTCGTCTCCTCCCTTTGCCCGGTCTCTCTCCGGCCATACAAACTGCGGAGGCCCTGTTTACTCATGTCTTCCAGCACTACGGGGTGCCTGAGGATATAGTGTCTGATCGGGGTCCCCAGTTCACGTCGAGGGTCTGGAGGGCATTCATGGAACGTCTGGGGATCTCAGTCAGCCTTACCTGAGGTTTTCACCCCGAGAGTAACAGGTGGAGAGAGTTGATTTCTCATGATTGAGTTTTGCCTTGTACAAGTAGACTGCTGTGATCTCATAGGGGTGTCAGTGGGCTTACTGTGAACGCTCTGAGAGACTCTGGGTTGAGGTCAGTGAAAAAGCCTACAGTACTACCGCCAAGAGATGAGTTATAGGTGTACCTACCACAGGAGTCCCCTCGAAGCCTACCATTGACTATGTACATACCCAGCGTGCGACAGAGCTGCAGAAGTTGTGATCCATATTTTTTTGGGCTATGTTGTTGTAGTTGTGCCTGGGGGGGGTGGTAATGGGGGATGGAATGCTGTCACCTCCAGGCACGTGTTTGTCCCCCTGTGTGCTGAGGGTGTTGGTTCTTGTCCAGTTCTGGCATTTAGGTCGCCACAGACTAGTACATGGAAATGATTGATTTCCCCCTCCAGGATGGAGAAGCTGTCTTCCTTAAAGTATGGGGATTCTAGTGGGAGGATATAGGTAGCACAGAGGAGGATATTTTTCTCTGTTAAAAGATCATTTCCTTTTGAATTTCTAGCCAAATATAAAATGTTCCTGTTTTGATTAATTTAATAGAGTGAGTTTCCCTCTCCTCTCCTCTCCTCTCCTCTCCTCTCCTCTCCTCTCCTCTCCTCTCCTCTCCTCTCCTCTCCTCTCCTCTCCTCTCCTCTCCTCTCTGGCCCCAAGCTGGACCCATTCTCATTTCTGCCTCTGGCCCTATTCCCAGGGTTCTGTTGTTTGATGGGATTTGTGCTCTGGCATTACAATCGCTGCATTACACACACACTTACATACACACATCACCACGACCACACAGGAAAAACACACATGCAACCCGTATAAACACCACAACTAAGCACACATCCTCACTACAAACACATACACTACTAAATGCATACATTTGCTTCTGTTATTATGAGTTAAGAACTTGTCTGGTCTTGTATGTCAACCCAGATTTTCCTGGAAACATTATATGTGTTAGCAGACCAGGGTTAATAGTACAGGTGGACCTCCCTCCATGTTATGTTGATGATATGACATGTGGGGATTGGCTTCTCATGTCACTGTCATCGCATGGTTAACTTGTGTCACATCTGTGTCACAGGATAAATCAACACCTGACGAACAGTAGAACAGAACAAAGCCTTGTCAGCGATAAACTCATCTAACCCAAGACTCTTTAACCTTCACCATCACACAGCTTATTCTTTTTTTGGGGCTGAATTAATAGAATTAGTGGACAAAGGACAAAATATCAGAGAGAGGTGGTGTTTAAGTTATACAACGATAAAAATAGAGAACAGCATTCACATTTATAAACTGGGTGGTTCGAGCCCTGAATTTTGATTGGCTGACAGCCATGGTGTATCAGGCCATATACCACGGGTATATTTTTTTACTGCTCTAGTTACGTTGGTAACCAGTTGATAATAGCAAAAAGGCACCTTGGGGTTTTGTGGTATATGACCAATATGACCAATATACCACGGCTAAGGGCTGTATCCAGACACGCCGCGTTGAGTCGTGCATAAGAACTGCTAGCCGTGGTATATTGGCCATATACCACCATGAATATTGCGAACAGTAAATCAGCGAATAAAGACAATGTGAAAAGGCAGTAATTTGACTGTCTTCTCAGCCTGTAGTAGGATTAGCCCTCAGTGTCATGTGTGCATGTTTGTGCCATGTGATTGTAGGCTATGAATTATATGCTGATATGCTGTTGGTAGTATAGTTTCATTTATGTGAATGTGCATCTGTGTGTTAGGATTTTTAGAGAGAGAGAGTTTTGTGAGATGTCCAGACCACCCAGCTCATTTCACACACAGACAGACATCAAAGGCAGGGTGAATTAACCCTGCGTGTCGGGTCCGCTCTGCATACCATCCTCAATTTCACATCTCTGCAGCTCCACGCAGCCCAGACTCACAAGCCCCATTCATATTTAAATCAACAGATGGAGTATTGCCCTGTTCCGAATCGCTATCCTTCAGTGAGAAAACATAAAACCTTCAAAAACAGGTAGATATTTTCAGGACCTGTTTGCAGTGGGTAGTCTCCATTGCAGGTAAGGTGCAGATATCATGTGTTTGTGAAAGCGCGGGTATCATATTTTTATTTCCATTACAGTTTTGTAACAGAGGCTATCCAATTGTCTTTGATTAGAGAATAGTGTCATCGACACACGCACACACACACATTGATTAGTGCTGACACTATGTACACCCATATCGGTCTATGCAGTAGAAGTACATCGACATAGATATGCCATCATACATGATGTGTGTGTGTAGAGGCATCATGCCCATAGAGGGCACAGGGGCCACGTGCCCCCTTATATTGGGTCCTGTTAAAAATATATATATATATATTTACTAGCCACCTGGAAATTGTATGAAGTTGGCTTTAGCTAGCCCAGATACGTTCCCAATTTCCCAACCTCATAACTACTGTACCTACCAAGAAGGCATTTCAGGCTGTCAATCCAATTATAATATTTAGCTTGTCTAACTATCTTGGCTGGCATGCCTTTTGGTAAGGTTGGTAGACTTTAGAAAATAATAAGACTCACATTTCTTTCAATCTTTTATCCCAATTTTAGCAGAGATGATACATAGAATTAGAACTCTATACTGCAGGAAAAAGCTATTTCAAGTGTTAAAAAATATATATATATGTTCTCCAACTTCATGTAGGGAGGGCTTAACCCCTCTCCGGAACATCCCCCAGTCATCCTCACATACTTTGTGCCCACTCTGATTTTTGGGGTACATGATGCACTTCCTTTTACTTCCTATCTCTCCTGTCTTATTCAACTCCTTTAGTTTCAGATTGTCATTATTCATCTGGAAAACTTCCATTTCCCCTGGCGGAGTGATTCTGCTGCGTGAGGAAAGTGATCATGTAGATGAGGATGATGAAGGTGAAAAGATCATGATGAAGTAGAAGAACATATGATGGTGATGATGAAGAAGAACAAATTATGATGATGAAGAAGATATGATGATGATGAATATATTATGGTGATGATGATGATGATGAAGAGCATGTGATGATGATGATGATGAAGAATAAGATATGATGGTGATGATGACAAGGAAGAATAAGATATGATGGTGATGATGATGATGAAGAAGAAGATATGACGGTGATAATGGTTGAGATGGTTGTGATTATCTACTCTAATGGTTTTAATGCTGACTGTGTCTGTATTTGAAGGAGGAGAGGAGTTTGGGTCTCTATCTGTACATATAGGCGAACTTTAGTAGTTATTATTCTCCTTCCTTTGCATTCTACCGACTTTACTCTTCCATGACAGCTATTGAGTAAACACATTTATTTGTCTTTAATTCAGCCTCTCCTCTCGTTGACTGCCTCTCTTCCTGTTTCCTCTACAGAAGAGTAGTCCCAGGAGACTTTAGTTTGTGTCTGTAAAAAGTACACTCAACACACACACACACAGCTATCAGTCAAACACACACACACACACACACACACACACACACACACACACACACACACACACACACACACACACACACACACACACACACACACACACACACACACACACACAGCAGACAGCAAACACTTAGATTAGATTACACTCTACAGAGCTGGTATGATAAGGCAGGGGATAAACTGTCAAATCTTTAAATGTAATCTTTAGAAATGGCCTTTTTAGAATTCACCGTCTCACAATTATATCCTTTCTTAGCATTAGTGTCAGGCTCAGGAAGAGAGTTACAGTATGTTCTAGAGACAATAACTGTGTTCGAATACCAATACTAACATACTCTATACTACATACTTAATGAGTATATACTACATACTATTAGTTCATTTCAGTATACTGTAAACAAACATTATCCTTTCAATTGAGCATACTAGCTCTTTGCCTGTCTACCGGAAGTTGATGCTGTTGCTATAAAACCTCTTGCTAGCTAGTTAGCATAACAAATTACTAGATAGACATTTGACATTTTACGACATTTTGGGTGTGTTCTTAAAAATCAATCTGGAGTGCCAGGGTGCACTCGTAAATTCAGAGCGTTGTCATATTGTCCGTTTGTAAATTCAGAGCATTTCGCTCTCGGAGCGCACACTGGACACTCGGGCCGAGTAGGGTTGATTTGAGCGTTCTGACTTTACAACACAGTCAAGCACCCAAGCTAATGTTAGCTAGCTTGCTAGCTACTTCCAGACACAAATGAGACCACTCTGACCCTTTTACTCGCCCTAGGCGAAATTCCTTATTCTGCACTCTGGTACACTCAGATGAGAATCGGAGTAGACAGCCAGAGCGAATTTACGAAAGCATCCTAATGTCCATTGAGAACGCATGACTATACCATTTACTGTAGCTAAGCATGACGGGAATAATCATGTCAATAAATGTTGGGTAGTTAGTTAGATAGCCTATAATTAATATACTGGGAAGTTTGATGTATAAATAGCCAACTGACATTAGGTAGCCAGCTAACATACCGGTACATACTGTTGTAATGATATGCTATGTGGTTCATAAGGACAGCGTAGTTAACAAATTGTCAGCCAACATCACTTGTAAGGTAACTTATTTGAAAAGTCATTACTTTGTTACATTGCTAAAAATGTTCTTAACATTTGTCATAATTAGTTAAAGCAATGAATTTGTACCTGCTCTTGTTGTACTTCGGCTGCATATTTTCCGCCATTTTCTTCAAATCTGAAAACAATGTGAAGCCAACACCCATTTCCTTAAGAACTGCATTATGGGCCCTAAAGTACGGAAATAGTGTCCTCTGCATGTATACTTCATATTTTGGCAAATTTGTACAACATCTGGGAACTTTTGGCATTCTAACTACAATGGCAAGAAAAAGTATGTGAACCCTTTGGAAATACCTGGATTTCTGCATAAATTTGTCATAAAATTTGATCTGATCTTCATCTTGGTCACAACAGCAGACTAACACAATCTGCTTAAACTAATAACACACAAACAATTATATGTTTTCATGCCTTTATTGAACACACCGTGTAAACATTTACAGTGCAGTGTGGGAAAAGTGTGAACCATTGGATTTAATAACTGGTTGACCCTCCTTTGGCAGCAATAACCTCAACCTAACGGTTTCTATAGTTGCAAATCAAACCTGCACAACAGTCAGGAGGAATTTTGGACCATTCCTCTTTACAAAACTGTTCAGTTCAGCAATTTTCTTTGGATGTCTGGTGTGAACTGCTCTCTTGAGAGATGATGTGGTCATGCCACAGCATCTCTATCGGGTTGAGGTTAGGATTCTGACTGGGCCACTCCAGAAGGAGTATTTTATTCTGTTGAAGCCATTCTGTTGTTGATTTACTTCTGTGTTTTGGGTCATTTTGTCCTGTTGTATCACCCAACTTCTGTTGAGCTTCAATTATTGGACAGATAGCATTCCCCTGCAAAATGTCTTGATAAATTGGTAATTTATTTTTCCATCGATGATAGCAAGCTGTCCAGGCCCTGAGGCAGCAAAGCAGCCCCAAACCAGGATGCTCCCTCCACCATACTATACAATTGGGATGAGATTTTGATGTTGGTGTTGTGTGTTCCTTCCAAACAACTCAACTGTAGTTTCATCTGTCCACAGAATTTTTTGCAGGTAGCTCTGTGGAACATCCAGGTGCACTTTTGCAAACTTCAGACGTGCAGCAATGTTTTTTTTGGACAGCAGTGGCTTGTTCCGTGGTGTCCTCCCATTAACAACATTCTTGTTTAGTGTTTTACGTATCGTAGACTCGTAAACAGAGATGTTAGCATGTTCCAGAGATTTCTGTAAGTCTTTAGCTGACACTCCTGTATCCTTCTTAGCCTCATTGAGCATTCTGTGCTGTGCTCTTGGAGTCATCTTTGCGGGACGGCCACTCCTAGGGAGAGTAGCAACAGTGCTGAACTTTCTCCATTTATAGACAATTTGTCTTACCGTGGACTGATGAACATAAAGGCTTTGAGAGATACTTTTGTAACCCTTTCCAGGTTTATGCAAGTCAACAATTCTTAATCTTGGGTCTTCTGAGATCTCTTTTGTTTGAGGCATGGTTCACATCAGGCAAAGCTTCTTGTGAATAGCAAACTCAAATTGTGTGAGTGTTTTCTATAGGGCAAGGCAGCTCTAAACAACATCTCTAATCTCTTCTCATTGATTGGACTCCAGGTTAGCTGACTCCTGACTCCAATTAGCTTTTGTCATTAGCCTAGGGGTTCACATACTTTTTCCATCCTACACTGTGAATGTTTACAGTTTTTTTCAATTGTTTAAGCACAATTTTGAAAACAGGGCCCGGTTTGTCAAAACACTACACACAATTAGCACAACCCTACACCAAAGTAGCACAACACTTCAGATCATTTGCAAAAATTGAACACTATACACAACTTCATAAAAATAATATTTTGTTACCATACGAAACACACATTTCATATGACTTCAATCTTTTTGAACCAGTTACACACTGCTGTTGCCAACCTAAAACACTTTTAGCAAGTCTAATTGTCAGTGATTAGAGTGCTGTAAATGAAGTACACAGAGAAAGTGCAGCTATACAAACACTACACAAGACCAATGCTGCAGACTGAGGAAAATATCATTTATTTCTCTCCATGTACCCAAATCAGTCAACATGTCAACATGTCAACATGGAGAATCACAACAAAACATGTCCCAGTTTCCATGCTACTACAGTAGTGTGCATAACACTGTTAGCTCAGCAAACAACAGACAAACGTAAAATACTGTATCCAGTACAAGTTACAATTACAGTAAACAACAACAAACATAGAAAATAATCTGAAAAAAAACGGACAATATTGTACAGAAATACTACAGTAAACATACTATATATTATCTCTTCTCCTAGCTGGATCTGTCAGAGAATTTCATCAACATCACAAGCAATATCATCATTAGCAAGACATCGTGGGAAGAACCGTCTTGAATGACGAATCCATCCTTGCACAGCTGCGGCGTCGACTTGGTCACAGGCGTCCTCCATGGCCTGAATGAGGGGTACCTGAGCCTGGGGCTGGAGATGGTAAACCTTCCTGGCCTGAATGAGGGGTACCTGAGCCTGGGGCTGGAGATCGTAAACCTTCCTGGCCTGAATGAGGGGTACCTGAGCCTGGGGCTGGAGATCGTAAACCTTCCTGGCCTGAATGAGGGGTACCTGAGCCTGGGGCTGGAGATCGTAAACCTTCCTGACCTGGATGAGGGGTACCTGAGCCTGGGGCTGGAGATCGTAAACCTTCCTGGCCTGAATGAGGGGTACCTGAGCCTGGGGCTGGAGATCGTAAACCTTCCTGGCCTGAATGAGGGGTACCTGAGCCTGGGGCTGGAGATCGTAAACCTTGCTGGCCTGAATGAGGGGTACCTGAGCCTGGGGCTGGAGATCGTAAACCTTCCTGGCCTGAATGAGGGGTACCTGAGCCTGGGGCTGGAGATCGTAAACCTTCCACCTCCATTCAGAGCAAAACTCTTCGATAGGGTTTAGAAACGGAGAGTATGGTGGAAGGTATAGTACTGTTAACTGTGGAGGGTGTTGAAACCAGTTCTGGACCAAAGCAGAGAGGTGGAATGACAGATTGTCCCAGATGACCGTGTATTGCATCTGGTGCATTTCATTACCTGCTGTGACGATGTGGTGCAATCGGTCCAAACATGCGAGAATGTGAGGTGTGTTGTAAGGGCCCATTTTGGCATAACGGAGGACAACCCCATGCTGTGAAATGGCAGCGCAAAGGGTGATGTTACCCCCACGTTGCCCTGGGACATTGATTATAGCCCTGTGGCCAATGATATTTCTGCCTCTCCTTGTTTTTGTGAGGTTGAACACTGCCTCATCAATATATATGAATTCATCCACGTTGCCCTGGGACATTGATTATAGCCCTGTGGCCAATGATATTTCTGCCTCTCCTTGTTTTTGTGAGGTTGAACACTGCCTC
The DNA here is from genome assembly GCF_034236695.1 of Oncorhynchus nerka. Taxonomy (NCBI): domain Eukaryota; kingdom Metazoa; phylum Chordata; class Actinopteri; order Salmoniformes; family Salmonidae; genus Oncorhynchus; species Oncorhynchus nerka. Next base: position 85,919,335 of record NC_088410.1, read on the forward strand.
ATCAATATATATGCCTCTTCCTTTACCTCCTTTACCTCCTTCTCCTCCTCCTCCTCCTCCTCTGTGTACTCTTCTCACCCTCACTCTTCTTCTGACTCCTTCCATTTTGGTTGAAGGCAGGTGAACCTACCTGCTGCATTTTTATAGTGCTTAAACCTGATTGGTGTGTCTACAATTTAGCAATCATGTGTTTGCGCACCTGATGACTGTGTTTAACAGATTGGCTCATAGGTGTGGTAATTTGACAGTCAGTGCTTTGGAATTGCAAGGAAGTGACATCATGATATACTTCTGTGTCTGATGTATAAAAGTGTGTTTAGTGTTTTGCAAATCACTGTGTGTAATGTTTTGCAAATAGTGTGAAGCTGACAATGTGCTTACAGTTGTGCAAATCTAGCCTTGTGTTTTGCTCCTTGAGTGTAAGGTTTTGCTACTTGTGGGAAAAGTTCAATTTTAGTGTGTAAGCAATCGTAAAAAACTGTAAATGATGGATCCAATATAGACAAGAAAAATATCAAAATGTGTGTGTTATTAGTTTAAGCAGACTGTCTATTGTTGTGACTTAGATGAACATCAGATCAAATTTGATGACCAATTTATGCAGAAATGCAGGCTATTCCAAAGGGTTCACATACTTTTCCTTGCCACTCTATGTCCATACTATGACCAATAAGCATGTATTATATACTCAATTCACCTCACAAATAGTACGGTTAGTGTGGTTAGTATGATTCCTCGAACACCCATGTTGGTTAGAGGAAAAGGCTGTGCGTGTACCATGCTTTAGGGCTGTAGCCGATGTACCATGTGACTGGGTCTGTCTGTAATGAAGCCTACAGTATAGTGTTCTTAAATTCTCCTTATATGAATTATTCAGCTGTACCGACCTGAACTGCTTAGTGTGTGTTTGAGCATTGTGCCTCTGTGTGTGTGTGTGTGTGTGTGTGTGTGTGTGTGTGTGTGTGTGTGTGTGTGTGTGTGTGTGTGTGTGTGTGTGTGTGTGTGTGTGTGTGTATTTGTGTGTGTGTATGTGTATTTGTGTGTGTGTGTGTGTGTGTGTGTGTGTGTGTGTGTGTGTGTGTGTGTGTGTGTGTGTGTGTGTGTGTGTGTGTGTGTTTATGTACACACACTGTTGCTCCAGATAAAAATGACTGCACTGCCCAGTTTAGGGATAAAGCTGTTTGCATTGGATGGGATTTAACAATGAAAAGAGGTGTATAAACAGACAACTGAGCACTGATTGAGCTGTATAATGTAATATGCATCTCTGTATGTGTGTGTGTGTGTGTGTGTGTGTGTGTGTGTGTGTGTGTGTGTGTGTGTGTGTGTGTGTGTGTGTGTGTGTGTGTGTGTGTGTGTGTGTGTGTGTGTGTGTGTGTGTGTGTGTGGGACTGCATTGTGATGTGTATTATTTGGGCAGTGTAGGTGGGTGAGTTTGGAGGAAGACCATCTTGCTCATGATGTAGGCTGTGGCTAGCCTCCAGGGATCTGTAATGTTACATTCAGTGGAATTTAACATTACAGATCCCTGGAGGCTAGCCACAGCTGCACTTGGACTACCATCCAAACCAGTCAAAATGAGACGCACACACCCCTTAAGGTCTGTCTTTCTTTTTTAGTGAGGAAGATGTTTGCAATGCTTTTAGTCACTTGCCAGTGTGTGACTTTAAAGGCCCAGTCATTTTCCTGTGTTTTATATATATTTCCACACTATAAGGTTGGAATAATTCTGTGAAATTGTGAAAATTATGATCATTATAGTGTTAGAACTGTTTAAAAAGACCGCCTGAAATTTCAGCCTGTTTGGTGAGATGGAATTTAGGCCTGTCTGGTGACATCACCAGATGTAAATTAGTTAATAGACTATTAATTAAAAATGCAAGTTCCAAACCTCTCTGCCAATAATAGTTGATTTTCAGTTTTCGCCTCCCCACTCAGACCTTTCCCAGACAGTCCTAGCAAAATTGTTGCTTGAGAAATTGCTCTTTGCTATGATGCTATTTTTTTGTATTTTATTTTACAATTGTTATAAAAACAGTCACATTAAGGTACATATTGTTACCCAGAAATCATATGATATTGAAATAAAATCAGCTGCATTGGACCTTTAATGTTAAGATGTGGTGTCAAATCAAATAACATTTTATTTGTCACATACAGCAGGTGTAGAACTTACTGTGAAATGCTTACTTACAAGCCCTTAACCAACAATGCAGTTTTTAAGAAAATAGGGTTAAATATTGACTAAATAAAGTAAAGTAAAAAAAAAAAAAAGTAACACAATAAAATAACAATAACGAAGCTATATAGAGGGATTACCGGTACTGAGTGTGCCTCCAAAGGCACGTGTTTAAATATATAGAGTCTCTGCAGTGTTTAAATAACCAGTGAACAGCATTAAATTGGCTTTGACTTGCTGGGTGAGTTGTCAACTTAAGCAATAAGGCCCGAAAGGGTGTGCTATATGGCCAATATACCACGGCTAAGGGCTGTTCTTAAGCACCACGCAACGCGGAGTGCCTGGATACAGCCCTTAGCTAGGGTATATTGGCTATATATCACAAACCCCTGAGGTGCCTCATTGCTATTATAAACTGGTTACCAACGTAATTAGAGCTGTAAAAGCAAATGTTTTGTCTTACCCGTGGTATACGGTCTGATATACAACGGCTGTCAGCCAATCAGAATTCAGCGCTCGAACCACACAGTTTATAATAGGGTTTAGGTCAACTCTGTACATACATTAATGTTGCTTTCATCACATTACTGCCATGTCAGGCTATAATTAATTCTGTGTTCTTCATAACACTTGCAGGTTAGTTGTTGTGCTGTCGTCCTTGGTCGTTCATGTTCCCCTTTTTAAAAGAAGACTTGGGCTTTTGAATGATTTCTATTCATGTTATTCTATGTAAATATATGTGCAACAGTTTTTTGATGCTGGAGCTAAAAAAAAATATAAGCAGTCAAATAAATTCTAGTTTTGTGTAGTAGTGTTCATGTCTCTCTCAGACACACGGACCTTGTGAGACGGGCTCAGTACAGTGGAAATTGAAACTTGCAGTATAGCTTGGAGAATTAGTATGTTATGAAATGTCTGCCTTATGTAGCGTTAGAAAATTGTGCACTAAAGCAGAAACCTTGTAGGCTATAAGAGGATAATTTTTTACTGCCGTTGTACACACACACACACACACACACACACACACACACACACACACACACACACACACACACACACACACACACACACACACACACACGTGATGTAACAAACGTTATTTCTAGACCTACTTTTTAAAATGACTTCACACGTTCCCCTGTGGTAATTGAACCCCCGACATTGGCGTTGTCGGCGTCATGCTATTACCAACTGATCATCATTTTCCTTATGCTGTGTGTGTGTATGTGTGTGGTTGGTTACGGGGAAGAGTACTTAACAGTTTTTTTTGTTGTATTTTTACGAGCGGAGAGCAGCTATTCAGCTCCCGTGTGTGTGTGTGTGTGTGTGTGTGTGTGTGTGTGTGTGTGTGTGTGTGTGTGTGTGTGTGTGTGTGTGTGTGTGTGTGTGTGTGTGTTCTGTCATAACGTAGTAACCATGCCCCACCATTGATCCCCGGTTTAGCGGCGCGTTTGTGGAGCTTTTCAAAGAGCTGCTGTGGTTCAAGACATTGATTGTTACACCATCAAAGATAAGTTGTACAAATTCTGATTGACAGGCCTGTCTTTTTCATGTTGTCTTCATTTAATCCACACACATTTTGTATTGAGGTCCTCTCTTCGGGCTTTTCTTGAATGTACTGTTCTTCCATCCCGTCTGTCTCGCTACTAAACTCAGGGAATTTTCCATTCAAAGAATATGGCTGGAGATATTGCTGCTGAAATTAGAGGGTTTTGGTCAGCCTTTAGGATTGTCAGACTAACAAAGGAGTCTGAAAGCCTGGAATAATACCACACTCAGTTCTATACTCTTAACACGTTGCCTTATTACCATGAGGCTGTGGGCACCAGATATCCATGACAGACACTTTCTTTACATCATGCTTTCACTCACGTTGGATGATGAATTCATTGAATGTGTGCAACTAACAAAGCATACCCACATCACAGACTTTATTTTAATTGTATGTTTTTATTTCTTTTTATAGAAATCTAACTTCCTGTAAATGTCCTGTTTTCTTTATGGATGTTGGTGTCCACAGTGGGAGTGGGAGGCCCCGGTGCACAACTGAGCACGAGAACAAGTACATTAGAGTGTCTAGTTTCAGAAACAGACGCCTTACAAGTCCTCAACTGGCAGCTTCACTAAATAGTAGCAGCAAAACACCAGTCTCAACGTCAACGGTGAAGAGGCGACTCCGGGATGCTGGCATTCTAACCAGAGTTCTTCTGTCCAGTGTTCTTTTGCCCTTCTTAATCTTTTATTTTTATTGGCCAGTCTGAGATATGGCTGTTTCTTTGTAACTCTGCCTAGAAGGCCAGCATCCCAGAGTCGCCTCTTTGCTGTTGATGTTGAGACTGGTGTTTTGCGGGTACTATTTAATGAAGCTGCCAGTTGAGGACTTGTGAGGCGTCTGTTTCTCAAACTAGACACTCTAATGCACTTGTCCTCTTGCTCAGTTGTGCACCGGGGCCTCCCACTCCTCTTTCTATTATGGTTAGAGACAGTTTGCTCTATTCTGTGGTAACCATTGAGGCGTGTTGTTGTTTTGAGTCATAAAGTTCTGTGATGTTTTCACTACTGAACCTGATCTGTTGAGCACCTCTGTTTCCTACCAGCCTTTGTGTTCACATAATTAATGGATATGTAATTGGTTGCTGTTGTAAATGATCAGAGAGTTAAGAGCAATCAAATATTTGGCTTTCAATGGCTAGACAGCCAGTTGGGTCCTGCTGGGAGTTATTGGGCCCAGCTATGTGGAAACTGGTCGTCCCTTCATCCATACAATTACACAGCATCCTCCTCTGCTCACTGAACTTGAATAGGAGGTGTCAGAAGTCTGGGTTGGGGTTACTCTGGGGGTGCAGGGGGCAGCTGCTTCACTCAGGTCATCTGTACAATAATCATTAGGTTAGTTTATTTACTTCCATGTGACTGATCCATAGCCTGGACTCTAGGTGTGGATGGGAGAGGATGGGCAGAGACCATTGGAGAAATAATGTTCCACAACCCACAGCAACACATCCTGTTGACTGTGTTGTTTACTCAAATGGAACCTGAAACTTATCAACCACACATGTTTATTATTGTTGATGGTTGTATTATTGCACTGCTGTCTTTAATGAAAAAGGAAGTATTGATGGTGGTTATACTCTGACTGAGAGGCATGTCCCCCCACATGGAGGATGGTGCGGTCCGGGTGCAGTGTTATTGACTGAACATGGTGGTTGTTGTAGGGGTGCCAAGTGAAGTAGTTAAATCCTCTCTCTTTCTTCACAGCAGCGAGTATGTAGGCAGCATTAATCTGACCCAGCTGGACAGATGGAAATTAATGATCATTTACACTGACAACATAATCGGGCTTCACACTGTCCTCCGATACTAAATTGCTTCTTTTGTTCCGCAGGATCTCCCTCTCTCGCTCTCTCTCTACTCTCTCTGACTCCCATTCGCTCTCTCTCTCTCTCTCTCTCTCTCTCTCTCTCACCCTCTCTGTCGCAAAAGTGCATACAGACAATTTAATATAACTTTATTGAGTGATCCTCACTTCAGGAAATGTTGTAGTTTTTTCTGGGAGAGGTGGAGGTCTGAAAAGGACAGTTTTGTATCTCTTCAACAGTGGTGGGATATAGGGAAAATCCAGATTCAACAATTCTGTAATCAATACACGATGAATATCACCAGAGATATCACCAGATCAATGAATGCCCTAGAGTCTGAAATAGTGGAACTGCTGACTTTAGTTTAGACCACAGGAGATCGAGGTCATATTCAGGCACTCAAGAGGAAAAAAGCCTAATTGGCAGACCTGCTGTGTATTAGAGCACAGGGGGCATTGGTGAGAAGTACGTTTCAGGGAATCTCTGAAATGGATGCCTCATCCAAATTTTTCTTCGGTTTAGAGAAAAATAATGGACATAGAAGAATTAATCATAGCCTCAAATCAGCTGTTGGACAGGAGCTCACTAGCCCTGGTGAAATTAGAAAGAGGGCAGTAGAGTTCTATGCTGAGCTCTACAAGTGTGAGTATAAAGAGGGCAGTAGAGTTCTATGCTGAGCTCTACAAGTGTGAGTACAAAGAGGGCAGTAGAGTTCTATGTTGAGCTCTACAAGTGTGATTACAAAGAGGATAAAACAGTGACACAGCAGTTCCTTGGTGGCCTCCTACATGTGGCTGCAGAAGCTCAGGTTGAACTAGAGCAACCATTGTCTTTGCAGAAACTCAGGTTGAACTAGAGCAACCATCGTCTTTGCAGGAGCTATACACTGCATTAAAAGGCATGGAAAATGGAAGGGCACTGGTTATTGATGGGCTTCCTGTTTACATTTTAAAGTATTTTTGGGCTGTG